>NW_026865353.1:0-65486 GCF_026571515.1 Ruditapes philippinarum | reverse complement strand
TTAAAACGGTTTCATAATCTTTTCAAGGTATACTGTTCAGACACTGGAAAAAAAGCCGAACTGAGATTTTGACGCGTATGATATTTTCTTCCAGCAAGGTGTTTTTGGGTCTCGAAATTAGGTAAAAAAATCACAAGGGGCAAGACACACGAGTAGATAGCGTTTTTCAAGGTAATGTTAAAGCTAGACTAAACTAATCAATAATTTCAATTGAGATCTTACACAACCATCTATGCAATATATACATGCACATAGACCTTGCAAAACGTGGTATTCAGTTTACAACAATAAATGTGCTGGAATCATTTATCTCGAAGGACGAGGAATTTTGTACAATACAACGTTTACAGCTTCACACAGTTTACTTGACATCTGCTGCTTTGAAGTATAACATTCCGAAGACGCATAGATTCCTCGAAAACAATACAATCAAGAAAGAAAAATGTGACATTTGCAGACTCGGTTTGATTGAGTAACATTATTAAGTAGACTTCAGCAGACTCGTTTAAATACATATGTTGACATTTAATTTATTGAAACTAAGAAAAGCTTGCTTTATCAAAGTTTAAACGAATGAAACAGTCATCCTCTATATAATTCGTTCTTCGAAAAGCGGCACTTGTGATATAGTCATGAACAGTCCAAATAAGTCACCTGAACATTCTTCAAAAAAAATGTTAATACAGTCATGTATTTTGTTTCTGAAGAAGACAAAATACTCTACTCGAGAAAAACGAATTATTAAAAAAACAGAAATAACGATTATGTAATTTTACAAGCTTGCGATGCCAATGTAGAAAGAAAAAATATTGTCGTCGTTAAGCTTGCAAATAAAATTACAAGCAATTTATTTATTGGATTGGTAACGGAAGTTTGATTTTCATTTATACTCTCCGATATTCAACACATTCTAATGAAACAGACTGGGGTAATAATATGTGCAATGCAATACAATTTTTACGAATGTAACTAAATCCCCTATCTCCACCTACCCCAACCAATCCCCGAGAAGTTTAAAGGAACATTGGCATTATTAAATTTGTTATAACTGCTTGTTAACACAAATTCTCAAAAAAAATTAGAATTAAAATAATTTACTTATTCTATGGTCGAATATAAGGCAAACATATGTTTCCAGCAAATTTTATAATCGGAATTATTATAGTCTATAATATTCAAAGCGTCAATTTTAATATAATTGAGAAAGTGATTTCCAATTCGATTTCGTCTCCTCATCAAACAAACTTTGACAGTTTTTTGTAAAGAATTCATAGAATTAAATTATTCCAAAGGTACTTATCATTAAAGATAATGTTTACATATAAATTACATTTTCTCGTGTTTCATCTCTTTACACTTGATTACAAAGGCTTAAAACTAAATCTGTGTAATTCGTTTTAAATCTTATTATACAACAACAACAAACGATGATTACAAATGAAGCTCTATATCAAAGTAACAATCTTTTAGATACACAGTGGAATTTTATTGGGAAGAGAAAATAAAATGTATAAACATTGCGGACAATTTTGTAGACTTTATGGAATGTTATTAAAGCTGCGAATAAAAAAAAATGGAACGTCCATCTACCATACAAGCCCCCAGCCCCAAATCACCCCGAAGAAACAGCCTAATGCAGAATTCAACCTTTCAATTATGAAAATAAATAAATAAATAAATAATATGTTTAATGTATTTTATATAACACTTCGAGCTGACAATATGCCATAACATTTATTCACATGTACTTAATTTATTAAGTCTATTATCTAACTAAAAGGTGACCTATATGCACATGGGGCCGGGTGTTGACTTTTTTACTTTTTTTAAAGTATGTTCTAATTGTATTTTGTAGGCTGTATAATAAACAATTGTCTTTTTTTTTCATTTATAACATGACCTACCTGGTTGCCAGACGCTTTACCTTTACTGTTGCCCTATGAGCTGTTTGAGACGTCTGTATATAGAGTACTAGTAGTTGTTTAGCTATGTCTAATTTAGTTCTAATTATTTGTGCTGAATCAAGATTATTAAAGTAAGACTTTCTTCATATAAACGGAAAATGAAATCGATTTAGTCTCGGTGAACTAAAGATTCAACGATATCAGCCCATGTTAATTAAAATGTTGTTTCTCAAACTAATTTTGAATAGTATTATTAACATTTCCTTCTGAACTTTTTGTAGAAATTGTGAGGATAATTTCCATAAAATGATTCGCCGCAGACGACAAATGTTTTAACTTGCAAAAGCAATAAATTGAACAAAATTGCTAATAAAGTCTAACGGATGAATTCATTAAGCTATACTTAATATGAGTTTGGAGTAAGATAATGTTTGTTAACTGTTACGAATACTAAATTTAGAATTACATTGTTTAATTAAACTCCTTATTTCTAAACTGATTGTCAGAATAAATAAATTTTTAACGCGTAAGACGAATGTTGCGGTATTATTATAATTTATGAAAGGAGAGAAGCAAAACTCATTAGATGGCGCGTGCACGCGCCGTCTAGTAGATATGCATTTGTCCGTATAGCAATGGGGAAATTTTAGACTTGATTTTGTGTATTCTATATGTTTTTACAAAATTACATTGGTTTCAATTTTTCTAATAAAAATAGATTTTCTGATGTGCAACCTGTCACAAAGCTTTCGGGGATTCAAATTAATATTTAACTGAAGTGAAAGAGTCATGTTTGAATATCACATTCTTTTTATAACTATCTAATAGTATCTACCTAACAAATAACTTGCCAATGAGCCAGTCTAGTTGAGAGAGGTAACGACTGAAGCAGTGTCAATCACATCATTTGCACCGCCTCTGTTGAAGTTCGTCTCCGCCAAATGCAATATGCTAGCATTAGGTCTTCGTTGACTGGGAAAAGGGGGAGGGAACCAAGACAATTATGATCAATATAACTTGACGAAGCATTAATTACAAGTCACAAAGCCTAAAGCACGCCCCTATCAGAGAGGCAATTCTCCCCAACACAGACCCGTCTATAGTCTAATGACGGGAACCAAATTAGGACAGGGAACAAGAGGTATCAATCAAATATGCAACGAAGATTTTATGCGCTAAGGACGCAGCGGAAATATGTTTTTGCAAAATAGGCAAAATGTGTGCGACATTTAATTCGTTAAAATGATTAACATTTAAGTTATAAAACAGATTAACTGAGTGAAGAAGTACGTTTATCACAAATATTTGCTATAGGTTATTTTGAAGGATTCTGTGACCATTTTTATTACTTTTTATGGTCCCATACCTAGAATCGAATATTCAATCTATTGTTTATTCAAGTAGTTTAATCTTTTATAAATAAGTAAACAGTACGTAACAAAGAATTGATTATATATTTTAATTAATTCATATCTATTATTTGACATTACAGACATATTTTTGCTATTTGTAAAATAACAGACAGTTCGTCCACAAAATAAATTCGAACATTATGCAATTTGCACCAATATTTAAATGGATATATTCTCGGCACATATTGTCTTGAATTTGTTTTAAGTTTACCAATCATTTCATTTTCAATTGTTATCCAGTTTATTTTGCTTCGACCAGACTATTCAATCTTTGTCGCAACAGACACACATTTCAGAATTTCAAACACATACCAAGAACATGGAGAAAAAAATAACTAGAACTGCCACTATCATGGCGTGAAAACCCCTGCATACCACTTTGTGAGAATCAACAGTGGCCATTTAGAGCTCAAGGACAACCTCCCTGCCAAATTAGTTATGTACTCTACATGCTTCAAATGTGAAAATGTCAAAATCAATACATTGCGGACAGGACATTCTTTAGCAATTAAGAACAAAAGTTTTTTTTGTCAAGGTCCCTGTGACCTTGACCCAGTGACCTCAAAATCAATAGGGGTCACCTTATAGTCATGATAAACATCCATGCCAAATATGAAGACCGTGGGTTAAAGGAATCTTAAGCTAATGGGTGGACAAACTTTTTGAAGTCAAAGTCCCTATGACCTTGACCTTTGATCCAGTGACCTCAAAATCAAGGGGTCATCTACTAATCATGATCAACATCCATGCCAAATATGAAGACTGTGGGTCAAAGGAATCTAAAGTTATTGGGCAGACAAACTTTTTGAAGTCAAAGTCCCTGTGACCTTGACCTTTGACCTGGTGACCTCGAAATCTATAGGGGTCATCTACTAATCAGGACTTACCTCCATGCCAAATATGAAGACTGTGGGTCAAAGGAATCTTACGTTATTGGGCGGACAAGTTTTTTGAAGTCAAGGCCCCTGTGACCTTGAACTTTGACCTAGTGACCTCAAAATCAATAGGGGTCATCTACTTATCATGACTAACCTCCATGCCAAATATGAAGACTAAGGGTCAAAGGAATCTTAAGTTATGCGGCGGACAAGAAAAAACCGACGGACGGCCGGACGGACAAGCTGATTCCAGTATACCCCCCTTACAACTTTGTTGTGCGGGGGTATAATTAGTGCTTCGGATATTCAACTGTAACATGGAGCTAAATATAAGCATGGAGCTAAATATAAGATATATTGTTTATATATCTGTGACTGTAATAGAAAACAACTTTCAATTCTGATTTTGTACATAACCTGTGACTGTTCACATCATTTGGCGGCGTCTTTGATGTGCAGCATCAACATTTCACTTATTCAATTTGATACAGTAGTACATGTACGTTGCAGTTCATAGGCAATTTTTGTTTTTCAATCTTCCGTTTTATATCATTACATCCTTTGAGAAGAACCTTTTCAATAAGGTGATATTTTAAAAGTGATTTCAATTTCAAACAACATGTCAAATTACACCGATACATAGGGAACAGACACGACTAAATTTTGGTTCATATATATATATATGAACATACTTGCACTATGATGCATTTAACATTTTTGTGCTATTTTTATTAATGTATATATTCTTTTTATCAGTATCTAATTTTATATACCTAGTAATAAATAACATGTCAATGAGAGAGTCTATATTCTAATGACGGGAACCAGATTCGGACAGGAAACAAGAGGTATGACTAAAATACGCAACTGTGATTTATTGGCGCTACGGGCGTAACGGAAATAAATTTTGCAAAACCGGCAAAACGTTATCCAATTTATTTTGACCAGAGCTATCAATCCTTGTCGAAACTGACAACGATTTCAGAATTTCAGACATTGAATTACTTTGTTAAATTCTACTTTTTACAAAATTATGCAAATTAATTATTTAACAAGAGCACCTACAAAGAACATGAAGAAAAACTGATTAGTGCTTTGGATATTCAACTGTAATAGGACACACTTTTCAAGGTTGATTTTGTACTATCCTGTTACTGTTCACATCATTTGGCGTCGTCTTTGATGTAAAGCATCAATATTGAACTTGTCAATTGATATTATATTATACATTACTGAGTTTGATACTGATTTCTTTTAGACCAGTACACGGCTGTCGAACCTATATTTGATAGATGACTAGCCGGGTCTTGTATATGTTTTGCAGCTGTATCCGACGTCAATGCCATCTTTTTTTTTTAATTGACAGTTACTTTGAATGCAATATCAATTTGATATAAATGTGTAGACTCTGAACATGAATTTGAAGCTGTGGCGGTATTTCACTTCAAAAATAAACTTTCATGATTGAGTTATATTGTACAGTACTCATTTTTTCAAATATAAAAGTTTGAATATTTTCCTGGTTATTTATCCTTTAATAACAATCATGTTGATAATCCGATAACCTTCGTATCTTTTGTCCTAACTATTTGTTTTTAATGTTCAAAATTGTGACATGATCAAAAGTCTATGATGGTTTATTTTGATATTTAGTGTCTCGTGAATTTGTCCCTCAAAAGTCGAAGGCAGAGACACGAACACACGATTATATGGTCACGTATTGTCTTCACCTTAACCACGTGATCTACGAGAGGTTATTAATACGTATACTTTTATTGCAACTCACATATTTGACGTCACACGTATGTGGCGTCGTTATATGTTACAACGACGCTTTATGTCGCACTTGCCACTATACGTCGCACTATTGTCGCTAAATATTTTTATTGCCGCTAAAAACCTGAAAATATATGCCGTTAAATGTCGCAATGATGACGTTAAATGTCACACACGTCTCTCTTACATATAAATGTCACAACACTACGTTAAATTTCGCATGGGAATTTTATTTATCTGTCGGATAGGAAAGAAAGGGCTTTCTGTGACGTACAAAGTATTCAGTTGAAATTAAAATCACCTTAGGCGGTATTATAATTTGAGGACCACAATTTATGCAAAAGAGCTCATTGTTGATAAAACACAGTTGTACACGTTTTTCATTTAGCAATCAAGATGTCGTGGACTCGAGTCACAATATCGGCTTAAGATGGATCTAACACACCGAGTTTATTCTAGAAAGAGTCAACTAAAATTTATCAGATTTCTTATATTTTGTGTGAACATTTTCCCTAAAGAAAGTTTGTCTCACGTAAAATCGATATGGCTTTTGACTGAGAATGTTACAGACTTCCAAGCGAAAAGGCTGACGTTGTAGGCAAAAATGTTTTTCCGAGGCTGCATATGATGGCGGAAAATGTTTTAAAAAGGGCTAACATTATGAAAGAAACAAGCTCACTCTTTCATTATTTCTTTTATTCGTATTTTACCCTTTAACCACAACCGAGATTACCATTTGTAATATCTTATTCATGACCCGGAAAAGATGTTAAAAGACGTCCATTCCGATTTAAGTTTGTAAATTCTATAATAAACAATAGTTTAAGTAATTTAGTGTTTGAAAATTTTTATAACAATCTTTTTACAGCCGATTTACCAAAAGCAAATGTGTTACGATTTGTTCGAAATACTGGAACATTATTAAGGCAGAATAATGATATAACATGTGTGTCATATGTTGCGGTTCGGATCGGAATATCCGTCCTGAGGGGACCCGCAATTGGTTGGGGAACGAGGCTTGCCGATTTACTGCCATGGACGAGTTTCCCGAATAATAAAATAGAATATTTCAAACACACAAAAAGGTGCTTCTCGATGCACTTTGCATTGATAACTTTTTCATCTTGAGAAAATAATTTTATAAAATGAAAGTTTAAAGGCATATACTACAATAACATAGACCAAAAGACAGTTTGAAGACTGTATAATAGAATTAAAATGATCAACAGGTATTTTCTTACTAGTTTTCGAGCGTCAAGGTTCGAAAGTAGACAGAACTTCAGTTACTGCTTAAATATCTTTCGTGAAAGAAATAGGGTCTAAGTTGATGCAAACTCTTTATAAATTAACAGCACCATATGTAGCACATACGTATAAATGTAGAACAAATAGGAGCAATTCAAAGTATAAAAATGGTAGAACAAAAGATCATAATTCACATGTCTTTGCTATTTCATTTATTCTGGTACCAATATATAATACCCAGTGTTTAACCCATTACTTTATGAGCATTTTGTGAACAATGGATGTTTTCATTGAAAAGCCCCCATTTATAAGTGTAAAACTATAAAAAAAGGGTTCAATACTGTTCAAACTTGGTAAAAATGTTGACCGGACCATAGACTTTGTAACGACATACTCAATCATAAATTTCCTTTTACCATGACAACGAGGGGATATCTAAAAATTACCAAAATTCACTATTTTGCGTTGATTTTTCCATGGAAACTGTTTCAAAGTGCTGCAACTCGTCGATGGATTTAGATATAGGGCTTTCAGCGTTGGTAACACGTTACCTTACATGTTACCCTAAGGTCGACCTGAGGCCATGTCTAATGCCTATCTGTAAAGAACGGTATGATTGCATCGTTCCAAATAATTTTCTCCGGAAATCCGAATCACTATGGAGAAATAAACGGTGGTAATCAAATTTACATGCTATGCTTAGTCGAACTGTCTTCTCGAATACCATGAAAGGTAGGAGAATACTCTTAGTACACACTCTTAGTACACAAAATAAAAAAAAATCTGCGTGTATCGAAGGCAAGGTCTAACATACATTCCGGCAATGCTTGTCGCCTAGATAAAGGAATAATAATATATGTCATATGTTGTGGTTCGGACCGGAATATCTGTCCCGATGTGACCCGCCCATTGGGCGGTAATGAGGCTTGACAAGTTACCGCCCATGGGCGGGTTACCGAGGGACGGATATTCCGATCCGAACCGCAAAACATATGTCAGATATTTTTTCTTGCATATTCTACAATTATATTCCATTATATTTTAAATTCTTCATCTTTATTTTCAACGGAAGTGTATATCATTACAGACGTAACTATTTCCTTACAACAGCGTATGAAATTGCAACTTCATTCATAACGGTAAAATGACGTCATCCTAAGCATGCTATTGTACAGCACGCGACTCATCTGGCACCCCCCATTCCGGATGAAATTTCCGGCATGGGTAAAACACACGGAAACGCCAGTCTGCTATGCAAGAAAATAATGAAATGACGTTCAACATTCTCCAATACTCGTTTAGATTACTATCAGTAGTAACCTACGTGATAAATAATCACCAAAATGGTCGCTTTTTGTATTATTATGGACACCAGATTAATAATATATATGTTTTTAATTACCAATGTTACAATTATACGGAATCGCCATCATACAGGTAAATAAAGTAAAAAAAATGAATTTTAAAAAATGCAGAAGTAAGGTAATTGAGTGCAATTTAACAATATATTATCCAGTGGTTAACATCCGAACTGGTCTGTATAATAGAAAACATCCTCTTTATACCAGATCCGATAAGGGAAGTAACTCTTCCTCGACGCTAATCGCTTAGTCGATTAGTAAGTACATACATGTAGAAGCTGATACGCAAAACATCATGTTCAGGAGAAAGATTCAATTTATATGCCCATACGAAAGTAAACCGTGAGTGAAAAAGTGAAAGTTGAAATAAATTTATATTTTGCCATAATTTTTGTCAATTCTCTAAATCTCTTCGCATTAACGATACATAATTCATTTGAACCATGAAAATGTCTGTAAATATTCATTTGATTTAAATTGTAAGCTTCTATTGATAAAAAGAATGGGACAGTCTTTTTTATATTTAATGCAAATTTATATTTCATCTTAAACATTTCAAGTTATAATAGTATTGTTGGTCTCTCACCAAGATTGAATTTCAGTTCTCCGTCTTTAAAATTCATAATGTTTCTATTGGTAATCATTTACATTTCGTGATGGATTTTTCACAGAATTTTAGAAAGCATATTAAAACATGTAGGTTGATTCTTAAGTGCACTAAAGTCAAGAATAAATAGGGCAACTCTTTTTAATACGTATTTTCCTGCTGTCTGAAATAGTTTTAGTGATAAAATATTGATACATTTTGTACTTGAAATAAAACCGTTGTAATTTACAAATATATTATTAGTTTATTACAGAAAACGATTGCTCTTGTGATAAAATAAGCACTAAATTTCTTGCAAATTTAAGTGTTAAGCCATCGCATTTTTTTCGTTTCATTTTATATTGTTTTAATACCTTTTTACAGTCATAATCATGGCTTAATGATTATAAGTATATAGTTCTATATTCTTTAATTTAAGCCAAATGGTATTGGATCATTCATAACTTATCGGTATCAAAATTGAAATATCTGTTAGGCTCTAAAATCATCTTTTCTCTTCAATTTATCTGATTTTTTTTCTTTCTTTTTTTTTTTTTTTTTTGATTTCCTACTATGTAAAATCTATAATAAAGTAAGCGACTTACGATACTTAAAAGACACGTTTTATAAACTTTCGAATATTCAAATTGGTGCTAAACAGAAATTAAATTATCTGAAAAAGGTACTTTTAAGGTTTGGCGACAAAACTGAATACCCTTTATCTTAATGCACCGAAGAATTGAACTAGCGCTCAACATAAAAAATCAAAGTGCTGCAGCACTGAAAGCGACAGACATGCAACCGGAGAGACATTAAGGCTTCTTTTAGAAAAACAAAACAAAACAAAAACAAAACACAAAATATATAACAGAGAAAATTTGTTCCATACAAGTTCGAGATTTGTAGAGCAATATATTTTGTGTCCCAAATTGATATAATTCAGATTTTCTACTTTCAAGCACTTAAATACAGAATGAAATTTATGCCTAAAAACTCTGGTCAAACTTGTAAATCAGTGTCCTTATCGATTTATTCTAAGAAATTATATGTAAATAGAAAAAAAAAACTATTCAACAAAATATTTCTAGAATAAATCCAGGCAAATAAACTTCAAACATAATACATTATACATTTGAGAATGCTATTTAGAATTGCTTCGTGTTATATCATAGTGGGCATACAGACAATAAAATATAAGTCATTTGTATTTTTATTTCTCTTGGATATGTCTCATTAAAAAAAAATTAGTTAAAATCATCAGCAATTAATAGTGTATTTCTTAGATTTTTTTTATTTACAAGGTAAAGATGTAGAGGCCAGAGCACATCGTTTTTATTTTAATTTAAATGTCACTTAAGCACTACAGTGTTTAGTTGTCCTTTTCAACTTCACACTAAATTCCATTTTCAACTTGTTTGCTTCTTACAATTGTATAGCATTTCTAAAAGTATAGCATGTAATCCGCTGGTTTATTAATTACATGTTTAATGTATACTTCCTAATCGCCTGTCCAAAAATCAGAACAGGTGAAGCAGAATCTATTTTTAGAATAGCGAATGTTAACTCATATCATGACCTAGTAAAATATGTAAACAAACCACAAGAATCGGAAGTAGCACTGACATTATAACTTCCTTACCATGAAAGACTACATGGCGGTAAAGTGTCTTAAATGCATTTTCAAAAATAGATATTTATACTAACCATTGAACTGTATCTAATATATTAATAACTGCTGAATATTCAGCTAAACCCGCGGTATGAGTCACGAAAATAGTTCTTCTTTTATTATTGCGCGAGTTATCCTAGAGTCACGAAAAACTTTTGATTTGTTAATAATAATGTTTTGTATAATGTAGAAATATTTATTTCCTACTAATAATGTCTTGGAACTCAGAGGTTACACCTTTATTGTAGTATAATTTGCTGTCCTACTTTTTCGACAGCGGTAAATCGTTTCAGCAGTAATTTGCATATTGCGCAATAATACTACGCGACTACAACGCTTTTATCAATAATATACGTTCATATTTTAACTTGGATAACTTAATTTGAAATTGAAAAGGCTAAATATGGAAGACATTAAGATATCCAGACATAGTATGGGAGTTTTGAAGGATCAAATTCATGTACTATTTCTTGGGCTGTTAATTGGTTTAGGACACATTGCGCGATTGTAGCCAACGAAATCCCATGTGTAGATGACTTAGCTCTGAACGCGCCTGAGGGCGCGTCCGTCGCAAAAACCGGTAATATACAACCTCAAATATTATATACAAGGTGCTTGTTTATTCTGTACTAATCGTAAGTAAATGTACGGAAATACATGTAACGAACATAAAAGGAGGTTGGGTCTATTCTGTTCACGATAAAAAACGAAATTTCCAAGCTTACCAATGACGTTGTTTTGTTCTGTCGCAAAATTTAACACAGCCTTTTCAAAGTTAAAAATGTTATGTATTTCTTTATAATATTGCTTTCCAGTTCGATTTTCTACCTTTTTGTTCATATCATAATCAACCTTGTTCCCTATCCTTTTATGTACTTAATATGCATTTACCTAAATTAAGATAAAAAATTAAGACCTAAGGCAAAGCTAAGCTTTTGTTATCTAGCTATTTGCTGACATGTCCTCAGGTCGACCTTAAGGTAACATGTAAGGTAACGTGTTACCAACGCTGAAAGCCCTATATCAAAATCCATTGACGAGTTGCAGCACTTTGAAATCAGTTTCCATGGAAAAGTCAACGCAAAATAGTGATTTTTTGTAATTTTGAGATATCCCCTCGTTGTCATGGTAAAAGGAAATTTATGATTGAGTATGTCGTTACAAAGTCTATGGTCCGGTCAACATTTGTACCAAGTTTGAACAGTATTGAAGCCTTTTTTAATAGTTTTACAAATATAAATGGGGGCTTTTCAATGAAAACATCCATTGTTCACAAAATGCTCATAAAGTAATGGGTTAAACACTGGGTATTATATATTGGTACCAGAATAAATGAAATAGCAAAGATATGTGAATTATGATCTCTTGTTCTACCATTTTTTATACTTAGAATTGCTCATATTTGTTCTACATTTATATGTATGTGCTACATATGGTGTTGTTAATTTATAAAGAAATTGCATCAAATTAGACCCTATTTCTTTCACGAAAGATATTTAAGCAGTAACTGAAGTTCTGTCTACTTTCGAACCTTGACGCTCGAAAACTAGAAAGAAAATACCTGTTTATCATTTTAATTCTATTATACAGTCTTCAAACTGTCTTTTGGTCTATGTTATTGTAGTATATGCCTTTAAACTTCCATTTTATAAAATTATTTTCTCAAGATGAAAAACTTATCAATGCAAAGGTGCATCGAGGAAGCACCTTTTTGTGTTTGAAATTATTCTATTTTATTATTTCGGGAACTCGTCCATGGGCAGTAAATCGGCAAGCCTCGTTCTCCAACCAATTGGCGGGTCCCCTTAGGACGGATATTCCGATCCGAACCGCAACATATGACATATATTATTATTCTGCTCAATAATGTTTGTAGTATTTCGAACAAATCGTAACACATTTGCTTTGGTAAATCCGCTGTAAAAAGATTGTTTATAAAAATATTTTCAAACACTAAATTACTTAACTATTGTTTATTAGTAAGCATTTACAAACTTAAATCGGATGGACGTCTTTTAAGATCTTTTCCGTCATGAATAAGATATTACAAATGGTAACCTCCGTTGTGGTTAAAGGGTAAAATACGAATAAAAGAAATAATGAAAGAGTGAGCTTGTTTCTTTCATAATGTTAGCCACTTATAAAACATTTTCCGCCATCATATTGCAGCCTCGGAAACACATTTTTGCCTACAACGTCAGCCTTTTCGCTTGGAAGTCTGTAACATTCTCAGTCAAAAGCCACATCGATTTTACGTGAGACAAACTTTCTGTAGGGAAAATGTTCACAAAAAATATAAAAAAATCTGATAAATTTTAGTAAACCCTTTCTAGAATAAATTCGGTGTGTTAGATCCATCTTAAGCTGATATTGTGACTCGAGTTCACGACATCTTGATTGCGAAATGAAAAACGTGTACAAACGCCTCCGTGGTCGAGGGGTTAGAGTCTATGAGAATTGAGTACCGCTCAAGCCGGTGCTAGGGGGCGTGAGGGATGTTGCACTTATTCATTATCCCTCATGTACAGACTCAATTAAACCGAGTCTGCAATTCTTATGTTATTTTGTTGTGATTAATGCTTCCGAGGGATCACTTTGTTTCCAGAATTTTGTACTTCACAACAGCAGGTGTCAAGTGCCGTGTGGCAGCCGTAAAAAGTTGCCCCGTACTTCACTTCAGTGTTGTTATATTTTCTGGTCCTTCGGGATCATTGATGCCAGCACTATAAAGTGTTGAGAATCGAGTACCGCTCAAGCCGGTGCTAGGGGGCGTGAGGGATGTTGCACTTATTCATTATCCCTCATGTACAGACTCAATTAAACCGAGTCTGCAATTCTTATGTTATTTTGTTGTGATTAATGCTTCCGAGGGATCACTTTGTTTCCAGAATTTTCTAATCCAGTTACCTCTCTGGCGTGGGTTCGATCCCCGGGAGCTGCTTTGGTAGTTTAGCGCGGAGGAAGGTAGTCTAGTCCAGGAACGATGGTTAGGAAACTACCTGCCTATATGACTGAAATACTGTTGAAAAAGGTGTAAAATGAAACAAACAAACAAACAAACAGTGTACAACCGTGTTTTATTAACAATGAGCTCTTTTGCATAAATTGTGGTCCTCAAATTATAATACCGCCTAAGGTGATTTTAATTTCAACTTAATACTTTGTACGTCACAGAAAGCCCTTTCTTTCCTATCCAACAGATAAATAAAATTCCAATGCGACATTTAACGTAGTGTTGTGACATTTATATGTAAGAGAGACGTGTGCGACATTTAACGTCATCATTGCGACATTTAACGGCAGATATTTTCAGGTATATATAGCGGCAATAACAATATTTAGCGGCAATAGTGCGACGTATAGCGGTAAGTGCGACATAATGCGGTAAGTGCGTTGTAACATATAACGACACCACATACGTGTGACGTCAAATATGTGAGTTGCAATAAAAGTCTACGTATTTTCTAATTACCTCTCGTAGATCACGTGGTTAAGGTGAAGACAATACGTGACCATATAATCGTGTGTTCGTGTCTCTACCTTCGACTTTTGAGGGACAAATTCACGAGACACTAAATATCAAAATAGGCCATCATAGATTTTGGATCATGTCACAATTTTGAACATTAAAAACAAATAGTTAGGACAAAAGATACGAAGGTTATCGGATTATCATGATCAACATGATTGTTATTAAAGGATAAATGACCAGGAAAATATTCAAACTTTTATATTTGAAATAATGAGTACTGTACAATATAACTAAATCATGAACGTTTATTTTTGAAGAGAAATACCACCACACCTTCAAATTCATGTTCAGAGTCTACACATTTATATCAGATTGATATTGCATTCAAAGTAACTGTCAATTTTTTTAAAAAAAAGATGGTATTGACGTCGGATACACCTGCAAAACATATACATGACCCGGCTAGTCATCTATCAAATATAGGTTCGACAGCCGTGTACTGGTGTAAAAGAAATCAGTATCGAACTCAGTAATGTATAATATAATATCAATTGACAAGTTCAATATTGATACTTTACATCAAAGACGACGCCAAGTGATTTGAACAGTCACAGTCAATGTACAAAATCAACCTTGACAAGTGTGTTCTATTACAGTTGAATATCCAAAGCACTAATCAATTTTTCTTCATGTTTTTTGTAGGTGCTCTTGTTTAATAATTAAGTTGCATAATTTTGTGAAAAGTAGAATTTAACAAAGTAATGCAATGTCTGAAATTCTGAAATCGTTGTCAGTTTCGACAAGGATTGATATCTCTGGTCAAATTAAATTCGATAACGTTTTGCCGGTTTTGCAAAATTTATTTCCGTTGCGCCCGTAGCGCCAATAAATCACAGTTGCGCATTTTAGTCATACCTCTTGTTCCCTGTCCGAATATGGTTCCCGTCATTAGAATATAGACTCTCTCATTGACATGTTATTTATTACTAGGTATATAAAATTAGATACTGATAAAAAGAATATATACATTAATAAAAATAGCACAAAAATGTTAAATGCATCATAGTGCAAGTATGTTCATATATATATATATATATGAATCAAAATTTAGTCGTGTCTGTTCCCTATGTATCGGTGTAATTTGACATGTTGTTTGAGATAGAAATCACTTTTAAAATATCACCTTATTGAAAAGGTTCTTCTCAGATGTGTCAAATTTAGCAATAAACATACGTCGAGTTTTGGAAATTGAAAATTGAACCTTTTATTTTTGGCATTTGAATAATGAAGCAGCCATGCTAATGACACGACTAGTTGACTTGCTTCGGCCATTCTACCAAATGATATTCATGTTTTGATCGAATTTAAGGAAATAGAATGTGATCTATTATGAGCATTATTTTGGCAAATAACTATTAAAATGGTATAATCTCAGATGTTTCATATCAGAAAATAAATTTGATTGCCTGGCCCGGCTTTCACTAACGTTCTCAAAGTCAAAATCTCAGCTCAAATCTTAGATTTTTATCAAATCAAAAATTGAGATTGAGATTTTTCTCAGTTTGGCTTTCACTAAAAAATATTGAGAAAAATCTCAACTTAAGATTTGAGATTTTTCTCAGATATATTGAGACATGGTTTAGCTGTCTCAGATTATGTTTCAGTGAAGCTAAATTATTATTCTCAGGGGTATTTTTACTTTCTGCATGGTTATTTTGATAAATAAACATAGTTTGACATTTTTGGCAATTAAGTTCCTATTATTTTCATATATTTAGTAATATATTGACTGATTATTGAGGGTGACATCATGCGCTCTAATTCATGACGTCATGAAAGTATGACGTCACAATAATCATACTAAAAATGATTTATTGAATTTTGTTTGTTTTCTTTTGATGTACATTCATTCTTGATAACTTATTTTCATTGGCATTCAAATTTTCACCCATTTGCAATTGCTTCTTGGTGTTTTTGTTATTGTTAATTTTTCGTTGTTTTTTTTTTAAATAAAACAAGAAAATATATAGATCTACTTAATGTAATAAATATACAAATATTTCCCTGTTGCTCATCTTACATCAAAACAGCAACTATATACATGATATACTTCGTAAAATAGAAGCTCGATCATCAACAATGCACACTAAGATAGCCGCTTATGTCTTGAGAAAAACCAGTCTCAGTTGAGAAAATTCTCAAATGTTGAGAAAAAGTTTAGTGAAAGCCAACTTGCAATTTTTCTCAGGTGAGTAAGAATCTCAGTTAATATTGAGACAATCTTAAGTTGAGATTTATCTCAGTTTGAGAACGTTAGTGAACGCCGGGCCTGGCAAAATTGCATCAACACTCTGTTGACAGTTATATAACAAAAAGGAAAATAACTAATACATATTTGTCATATTATTTTTGATACATATGTTGTGTATATTGATATTTTCTATCATAATAAATTGATGCAAGAACTGAAAATATAACACAATGGTTAATCATTACAAACATGTTTGTATGCTTGATTTAGGCTTGTATTATCCTTTTAATGCCTGATGCCATTTTGGACATAATAGGAACTAGAATATATGCAATATTATGTTTTGTTAAATCATAATGTGACAGAACAAATTATCAATAAGTTTTCTGTTAAAAAAAACAGTGTAAGTTATAAATGATTTATTGTGACATGTTTTTATAATATATTTCATCACAAATGTTTTTACCCTTATCACTTTGATTTTTTGTCAGCTTATAATATTCATATAATAAACTATTGTCTGGGTCAATTTGACATTCTGCTAGAGAATGTCACATCAATAGCTAACTAGTCAATAATTAAATGACATACAATATTTCAATGGTTTGTATTTTTTTATGTCTGGTATCTGTACGTCATGTGAATTACAGCATACAGTCATTAAACATTTAATTTGAAAGTAACAAATTGTATATGAAAAGTGTTTTCAGAATTAAGTTATAAAAAGTTAATTACACGTGTACGGCTGCAGAAATGAATATCGATTTTAAGACATTCTTAAGTCTTTTACATATATACTGATATAATACTTTTGCACCAATCAAATATTTTTTGCTAGAGGTACAGATATATTTCACTATTTTAATATAATATTAGAATATTTTTATAACTTTCCATTTGCATAGCTACTCCTATAGGTTATGGACATACATGACTTTGATAGAATAATAAAAGAGAAAGTCCAACAGAACGCATCATCTTAATAATAGCACATCTTCGAGAGCGGTCGAAATTTGATTCAAAATGCAAACATTTTTACTTTGATAGCATGTACCTTTAATTATATATATATACATTTCACATTGAATAAAATACAAATGATAAGATAAAAACGTTACTGGCTTTGCTTTTTTTTAGCTTATTTTTGTATTCAAAGCACTTGACTTTACAAAATTAAATAAGTGCTTTGGATTTAATGATCTAAACAAACCAATATTGATGTTCTTTTACGTTCATATTCCTTGTTGTGTTGTAAAATGTTTTCCTTCATTGGAGCGCCAGATTAGATTGTATCTACGCTATGATATGGTCCGCTAAACATAGACCTGTACTTGTTTAAAAAAAATCAAAACCACTTTCAAGTTCAGATATTTTATTAATCTTGAAACATTTATTTCAAGATTTGTTTGGAACATTTTCAATCAAAGCAACTGTTTGGGTATATCTTAGTTCTTAAATACTTAAATGATATCACCTAAAATTCAACAATGAGAGCTCGGCCTTCAATGAATATTTTAATGTTATGGGATTCGAAAAATTACTGAATTAAAACACTATAAATCTTGTACTTGTAGCTTACTATTTTCTAATCTTAATTGATTTTATTGACTCATTAAAATAAGTATGTGGTCTATGAATGGCGTATATTTTTCTAAGTGTTTCGAAATACAGACAGAAATATCAGACTTGCATAATATTTCATCTGATGGAATTTTAGTTATCAATTCATCTTAGTCATTGATCAGGAAACGTTTAGTGTTTATAATTGTAAAGTGCTTTTGAATTTAATACATAATATGTAATCCGTGACATCTTTAATTCACATTTCATCATCTCGTCATAGCCGAAGTAAAGACGCTTTAAAGCGAATCTTCGAATCTTACAAAAATGTTTTTGCTTTCACAGCTCTTGAAGGATCTTTCCTTTTTCTGGTGTTTTTTTCCATCGCATAAATCAGTACTGTATTATATACATCTAAACCTTTCTTTGATATGATAAGTCAATTCATATCGAACCAAATTTACCTTTTATCGCCTGCTTAATTATATGTGAATACTGTGTTTTTAACTTTGTTAAACCATCACGTAATTTTATTGGTCTCCTATTTGCTTTAGCACTGATACATTAAGGACAACTGTATATATCTAATAGACTAAGTGTACATTTCTATCCCTGATAAATAAACTTTAAAATGAAACCGTGTCGTTTCAAAGTACAGACTGACTTTGAAGAAAGCAAAAATAGTGATATTGTTTTAACACATTTTCTAACGTTTCTAAATTCAAAATTTTACCACTACCGTGTTTAAATGTTGAATTTTCCTGAAGCCGGTGCTAGGAGCGTGGACTGTAACTTGCAATTTCCGTTACCGTCCATGAACGGGCTCAATCAAACCGAGCCTGCAACATTTTCAATTTTGTCTTTTTGGGCGATCTTAGTTGGTTCTGATTTTTTTCTTTTTAGCTCACCTGAGCATGCTCATGGTGAGTTTTTAGGATCGATGATTGTCCGTCGTCCGTCCGTCGTCCGTCCGTCCGTTCACATTTTGTTGTTAACACTCTAGCGGTCGCATTTTTGCCTCAATCATCATCAAACTTAGTCAGGATGCTTATCTAGTTGATAGCTCGGATGAGTTCGAACATGGGTCATCTCGGATGAAAAACTAGGTCACAAGAGCTAAAAATAGAAAAACCTTGTTAACACTCTAGAGGTCACATTTTTGCCTCAATCATCATCAAACTTGGTCAGGATGTTTGTCTAGGTGATAGCTTGGATGAGTTCGAACAAGGGTTATCTCGGATGAAAAAGTAGGTCACCGGAGCTAAAAATAGAAAAACCTTGTTAACACTCCAGCGGTCACATTTTTGCCTCAATCGTCATCAAACTTAGTCAGGATGCTTATCTAACTGATAGCTAGGATGAGTTCGAACATGGGTCATCTCGGATGAAAAACTAAGTCACAAGAGCTAAAAATAGAAAAACCTTGTTAACACTCTAGAGGTCACATTTTTGCCTCAATCATCATCAAACTTGGTCAGGATGTTTGTCTAGGTAATAGCTTGAATGAGTTCGAACATGGGTTATCTCGGATGAAAAAGTAGGTCAACGGAGCTAAAAATAGAAAAACCTTTTTAACACTCTAGCGGTCACATTTTGGCATCAATCATCATCAAACTTTGTCAGGAAGCTTGTCTAGGTAATAGCTCAAATGAGTTAGAAAATGGGTCATCTCTGATGAAAAAGTAGGTCACTGGAGCTTAAAATAGAAAAACCTTGTTAACACTGTAGCGGTCACATTTTTGCCTCAATCATCATCAAACTTGGTCAGGATGCTTATCTATTGGATAGCTCGGATGAGTTCGAACATTTGTCATCTCGGATGAAAAACTACGTCACAAGAGCTAAAAATAGAAAAACCTTGTTAACACTCTATCGGTCACAATTTTGCCTCAATTATCATCAAACTTGGTCAGGATAATTGTCTAGTTGATAGCTTGGATGAGTTCGAACATTGGTCATCTCGGATGAAAAACTAGGTCACAGGAGCTTAAAATAGAAAAATCTTGTTAACACTCTAGTTGCTACTGTTTTGATCCAAGTATCCTGGAAATTGGTCTGAAAGTTTGTTTTGATGATTTCTAGGTCAAGTTTGAATATGGGTCACCTGGGTAAAAAACTAGGTCACACTGCTCAAATATGGATAATCCTTGTAAACACTGTAGTGGTCACATTTTTTACTCACCTGTCATGAGACTTGGTCAGAATGCTTGTCTAGGTAATTGTTTGAATAAGTTTGATGGGTCAGGTGAGCGATCTAGGGCCATCATGGCCCTTTTGTTTTAATATAACGCCTCTACCCTGTTATTGTATATAATGCTATTTAAAAAAACGTAATGTTAATGATTGTTAAAGTCATGAAATGACATAATCAATATGTTGAATTGATAACCAATGTTATAGAAAATGACGTTTTATCCCTTTTTGTTGCATTTGATTGAAAGCATGTGACTTTGTTGGTTTATTGTAGGGACTATAAACAAATAAACTTGATGGAAATTAAAGACACATGTTACAGTCTTCATATAACCTTTCGATGTATTGTTTTTGTATTCTAAAATCATGCAAAGTTTAAATAAATAATGTCATACAGTTTTCATTCTGCCTATGCGTTTACATTGAATTAGAGAAATTAATTAAGTAAAAGATAGATGTTTAAATTTTCTCATGAAATAAAACAATCAAATCTAAAATGCCTCAGAGTGTTATAACGCCTGTAATACGAATTCATCATTCTTACATAAAATCACAGTTTGATCAGTTGAATTTGCGTAAAATATCTGATTAAATCGTGAACTGTAATTATAATGGAAGAGATAAAAACACATTTATTGCATTGATAGTCAAATATTACGTTGATTATACATCATGTTCAAATGAACTTAATGAAATACTCCATTGTGTACTTTTATTTGGATACTGGCTTCAATGTGCCCTTGACCACTAAGTATAAGGAAGTTATTTTCTTACCAAGAGTGATGCCCCTTTGATGTTTTAGGGCCTAGCGCCCATCAGTTGTTGAATTATTGGTCTGAAACAATTTCTTAAATACTAGGTAATCGGACCATTACTTTTCCAAAGACCAACACACCTATGAAGATGTAGGGTAATTGGTTCAGGTGTTCTCAAGTTATTAATCGGCAACACTATGAGGCAAACCGACCGAACGACTTCTACTGCAAAATCATTACGACAAATTTGCGAGTCTTAATATTTGTAAATGCTTACTTTCAGTTCCACTATATTATATTGTAGACACTAAGAGAATACTTATTTTTGCAACACTAATTCGAATCCCTCTCAAAAGGTTCTGTTCTTACAGTACAACATACGAGGGCTGTTCATAAAGTTCGTGGACTGCGGCTCTACTGCTCACATCGTAATTTGCGTATGTGATTTTACAAAAGACATATATGAAAATATGTCCTAAATATACAGTGAAAAAATCAATACAATATGTTTACAAATAACAATTCTGTGGAAGTTACAAATCACAAGGGGTACACAATCCGGCGCCCGCTGATGATGAAACAAAATGACGTTCGTGACGTCGCAATATGAATGGAAAATTTTACCAGCGTCATTGCTTCTGAAAGAACTCTTTTTAGTGTTCAATATCTGTGGATCATATACCAAAACCATTTTTCTGTTTGTGATGATGACCCGAAATATAAAGTGATCATCTTTTCGCTCCATTCTCCGTATAAAGGCCCGAGTGCCGCATATTTTCCGTTCTTTATCGGGATTTTTGAGTAATTTCGACACTACGGACAGTGTTATTAAGTTAATTCAATTGTTGATTTATAGTATCAATTTGAAACCGCCCTCGTCAGATCTTTAAACAATATGATTATCAATGATAAAGAAAAATATTTTATCATCAGACAATTATTCTATGCGGTAAATCTACTGAACACCGGCTAGCAATAATTGTTAAACGGACCAGGGTAAATACACGTAATTCAAATAATAACTACAATTATCTATTGTAAATACGCATATATCCTGATGAATGAAATAAGATATTATTTGAATTAAATCAAATTGTTTTGTCAGAATTGAATGCATAGACCCAATGCAGAAATTGAACATGTGGACATCTCGCAAAACGTTCATAATGCCTGGACTTCTGTAGATCTTTTGCAATTGACGTTAAAAACGTCCCAACAATTTGTCTCTAAAAATTATCCGTCGTCCTTTCTGTCTGTGAGCATGTATTTGCCGTATTTGAATCACTTGCGCGACTTGAAACCAAGAGACTTGCTCGCCAACTTATTGTTCTTCGTTAATTTAATCACCTCATAAAAATATAAAGGATTATCCCACATTTATATGTAAAAATTTCCGAAAGAGCGAATTTCTAGTTTTTAAACGGGCTTTATACTTCCCAGCCTACTCGTCTGTCTATTGCTGCTCAAAATCTGTTTGTTCTGCTATTCAACGTCCAAACGACGTCAATTTCCAGATTTATGTCATTTAAATATTAATAGATGATTACTTGTAGTTTACTTCAAAAAACAATCATTCAGTTTGTTTCAACATATGTTTATATATAACCATTATATGAAAATTTCGGCGTGCGCCGATGTTGCGTTGCCATGGTTATTAAAGTGCACATAACTCGTATTGTTGCCAGTCACAATCTACGTATCTTTAAACAATATTAGATATATTAATTTTAATATTCTATGTTACATTTTATAAGTTTATTAGATCTAGTGATGTTTTAAGTTCGGACATTTATAGTTATCTTATCTTCTAAGAGTTTATGCATTATTCTTAGATATATTTTATTGTAAATGCAACTTTTATTCCTTTCTATAACTGTTATTTTACTAAATAGTTAACATAACAATGTCCTTTGCTTTTCTCTTTTCTAAACTGATAAAAAACAACAACAAAAAACAGTGTTAAGCCGGCGAATCAAAATATAAAAAAACATATCAAAATATTCGCGTTCTTTGCACCACTTCTTCCACTAGTGTTGTGTTTTCTGAGGTACAGGATATATACGCATACGTTTTACAACATTATGTATAATTATGTCTCTTATTAACGACAAAGTTACGAATACATCTTATTTTATGACAGATGTTCAACGATAATTAAAAAAAAATGGTCATTTCTAAACCGACAGCTTAATTCCATATAGGGACGCCAAATACAACTATAGTACTAAGGACAATGGCAATAAAAGGGAATTCGTCTCATGTGTCCGTTTGTGCCTGAAATAATATATAAGGTGGCCTCTAATATTTGTTTCCATCAATAAAGAAGTCACGCTGAAAAGTCACCATATGACCTATAATGTGTTGTTGCAAATTCAAGGACATCAAAACAAATAACATTGTATGACATTCAACCCATTTTCTGTCTGAAAAACTCCAATTATGAAAAATATAAGTTTGATTTATTTAGGTAAACAAAAGAAAATAGTGCATGCAATTGGTGATAAATAAAGATTTTAACGACGTAAAATGTTTGGTATAAATAAAAACTAGTATTTTTATTTCATCCTATTACTTAGTAAGGTTAACCAAATGATAAATATATTGACACATATCTATGTATAATTAAATTCGTTAGTGTTTATTTATTTAGTACTTAAATTTCCTTAAGGAAAAACATAAAAGTAAACGACACATTGTGACCTTTTGTAATTAAATCAGCTGTTACATTTAAATGCCGTTATGATATATTTCTCCTTCCTCATGAAATTTGACAACTATTTAGTCCATTAAATTATTATTTGTCATTAATAATAAAAAACGCTTGAAACAACAAAACATTTCGATATACCCGAGAGGGTAAAATCGCCTTCAGTGGCGGTCTTATAAGTATAAGTCTGATTGAAAATGTGAAATTGAAAAAAACAAATATTAAAAATAAATTCAAAATATAAAAGCAGCACATGTATATTTCTAAATATATTTATTTTACAATTTGTAAGAAAGTATGAAAGAAAGGTTTTACACTTTAATGTGAAAAACTGAATGAAAACTTGATAGATTGTCCAAAACAAGGTGACATTCAAAATATACATGTATGTCTGGTTTGTTTTAAATGGGATTTTTGCAATGAGTAATGGTCAGTACATATGCCATATGTCAGTGCTTGCTTTATCATGTTTATCCTGTTCATATGTCTAGAAAGACGACCCGAAGGTTGTTGATAGGACGGTGGCCATCTTTTTCTGCAATGTTTAGAATCTGATATCTATGAAGTGGATACTGAACTTTCTTTCTTGAAAAATTGCTTTGCATGATAACTGCCAAATTCCCCCAATAAAATCCATTTTGACCAGATAGAGCTTTATTTAGATAAGTTGTCTATCCTAATTACAAATTCAAATTAAACCTGTCAACAGTTTTTATCCTCCTCGTTAATGTATCTGTCGGTAGATAACTAAACAAATAGTTATAAAAGTTTATTATATTACAGTAATCTTGTTATATAAAGGTATAAAATATTGCTTAAATCGATTATAAAAGTAATGGAAAGTCTCAAAACTACACATTTTATTGGAGAGTGATTGTCATAAATTTTATTAAGAAAACAAACAAAAAAAAACATATTTGAATTATTTGTAAAAGGTAGCACTATTTAATGTTTCTATTTGAAATTGTAAAATTAATGTTTTGTCCTATTTTAGATATCTTTATTTTTAATTTGAATATAAAATTGAAATTTAATAGACAAAATATCAAGGAGTGTTGTCTAGAGTGAATTAATCTTTCTTTTTGAAGAATTTGCTATCATATTTTGATATGTAATAGAAACGTTTGCCAGTATTAATGAACTCTTACACTTTCAATATATGGCTATGTTTTAAAATTTCATTATGCTTTTAAACCGAAGACCAATTTTACACTGAAGTGAAATATTGCGGATATATATTAGCGGCTAGGTTTTCATTTGGCTAACGTTTATCTCTGTTATTGAATTTTACTCTTAGTTAATATATTTCAAAATGTCTTTATTAACTAGCTTAACTGATTTTTTGGACGAATTTATTGATAAGAAAAACTGTTTTTCTTTTCAGGGAATAAAGAAAAAACAACTAACTATGAGATCGTGTAAGCCATAACTCATAATTAACAGTAAATATATGACATTCACGATCTCATTTCACTTTGAAAAGACCGATTATTCTAAACATGTGTTGTACATGATTATATAGCTTTATATTCTGAAAGGGATAGTGTTTCATTGTTGTCATATAATTAAGTTCTCATTTTTTTCTTAAGTCTTATATTGGCACGTCCAAAGTAATAATTATATCAACAAATAGAAATGTTTTCGTCATTGAAATTTAAGGATATTCCATATAAAACAAAACGCCTTTAAGTCGTGCTTTACGTATCATACACGCTTAATACCCCACAGATATTACTCGCGTATAATTCTATTTTTGTTGTGATTTGTAATTTATTAAAAATTACAATAATCTTCCAATTTCCGTACAAAATTGACTGTAGATTCGGCAATTTGCATAGTTTTGATCCTAGATAATACAGAGTATATTTTGAAAACCCCAAATGAAAAACATTTGCCTGCCATGTTCTTGTGCAGTATAGACTATTGATGACTAGATTTATTTTTGTAAATAATAGAGCGGCTATCAAAGTAAACTAATTATTTGCAAGTGATTTGTAAAAATATTATTAAGAAATATTCATTTCTTTGTTCCCAGGCAATATCTTCGTAAAAAAGATAAATAAATAAATAAATGGATAAACAAGAAGGGATTTCTGAAGCAAAATCATTTATATCCCACGCATGCGCGTTAAGATTAGAACAGCGGCATGTACAAACTTCGGTTTGATCTGCGTAAACTTGACAAGATTTATTTCTATTTTTAGCTCTGGTGGCCATTTTGCACAGTGGAGCAGAATTTAAGGGGATTACGCACAACAACGGTTGGTAACGATCACTAGCATGCCCGCATAGCTCAATCGGTTTAGAGTTTGATTCCCAGATTGGCCAATTAAAATTACTAATAAGTCTTTCGGATGAGACTTTAAATCGAGGTCCCATGTATGAGTGCTTAAACACTTGGCACGTGAAAGAACCAGGAGAAGCTTCTGGAATTGGGGCATCTTTCTGTATCTGTATCTTGCACTATCCTCCAAAATATGAAATGACTAACACTCTTCGGGAGGACTCGCCCACATGAGCAACCGGTTGCGAGTATAAATAAACTCAAACACACACACACACACACACGCACACACACACACACACACACATAACGATCACTTCTGAGAAGATTACTTTGGGCAGTTTGACCTGTAAAAGCCGGATACGATTTTTACATGTGCTGCTCTGGCTGGCATTAAGTGCAGCAAAGAAAAACAAGTTAGCGATATGCACAACTAGAGTTTGTATTGATGACATTTGTGAAAATTTGTCAAAACCATGCGAGAAGTTTGACATGTGAAAGCCATACTAGGGTTATCTTCTTATACCTCTGTTAATCAATTGGTGAAGCAAACCGAGCGTGTCGGCGAAATGCACAACAAAATTTTGTACTGATCAATTCTGTATAGTTTTGTCAAACTTCCGCTCGCGGTTTGACCTGTGAAATCTGGACAAATATTTTTATTTGTAGTTATGTTGGCCATTTTACACAGAGAAGCGGATCGCCCCGTCTATATGTACAACTGGGCTTTTTGCTATTTTATATGATTCAATTTCTATTAGAAAATTCAAATTTTATGTGTTAGGCTTTTGACCTCAATGGGTTTTCGTATAGCCTCAACAATGAGTTACCTTTGTAAAATACATTTTTGAAAAACGTTTCACTTTTGGTCTGCTGTTACAGTTTCCAAAACGTTTCGAATTGAGCATACACCTGAACTACTGTTGAGTGTAGTACAGCTACTGCATAGTGTACAACATTTTGTATTATAATCAAAAACCACTATGTGTACAATTGGCTACTCATATATTATTTTTCGGGAGGCTATACCTCCCAAATGTTAATACCATCTGTCAAATCATACTGCCGCGGTAATCAGGTCAAAAAATAGTACCTTGATTTTTTTCCAAGCTGACTCATCACTCATCACAGACATTTACAATATGAAAATATTTTCATTCTTTTATTTCATATCTGCAATTTGTAATGATAATAATTCTCTTAAAAATTCTTGATTTTTGTTTGTTATTTTTTTCAAAATCACTACTCCGTGATGTTATACTGCCGCGGTAATCAGGTTTAGGCATACGTACGTTGATAATAAATAGTTCTGGTATGAAACCCTTCTATATAATAACTTTATCAATATTTTTTTAACAAAAAGCATAAATGAAAAATTATAGGTAAATGCTTTAATTAGGTGGCAAATATTCTTTATTATTTTTGAAAACAATTTTCCAATTACTACGCAGCGATCAACTGTTTATGATGGGTCATTAACTAGAGCAATGCAACACCGTAGTCTCAGTATCATGCATGTTCTTTTGTTGTTATAAACCATTAATAGTCCTTAATATTCTTTTAAAGACAAAAATGGTAAACTGTCGCTTACATCAGAGACATGGATCATGCTTGCGTGATAACTAAGGAAAACTAACTTATTAGTACACCTTACGAGGTTGTACGCGGAAAACGCTCATAAACCGCTATATCATATTGCTGTTAGTAAATATTTTGCATACATTTAACTAAAAATTCACTAATGGTGATGAACATAAAGTTTGAAAGCATTATATTCTTAACCATGTATCGCCGAAAAAACTATTTAACTACAAAATCCGTAATGACCCTCCGACCAAAATTTCACCTCAAGATTACATTAAATTTTAATATTAGCAAAATAAAAAAAGCAATACTTATATTTTCATCTTTCATAATTCATTAATCAAACTTTTAACATAAAAATATCTTTTAAAAATCTGTCTGGCAATTGACAGATCCCTTCTCTGATCTTTTATTTTTAAATGAATAAATATAAACATGTGCTCTTTTGTTTAGGAATATTTTGTAGTGAAAGTGTTAATATATCCACTAATCTCATAATTAAAATTAGACAGGTCAGGGATTTATACAACCCGTTGTTTAGTTATCTACGCTCATTTTAATCCCACTAGAAACATTCAAATATTTGGGGTAAAAAAATGACCAAAGTACCTAGTAGTCGTGTACTCGGTGATCCCATTAAACTGATTATAGATTCGATTAGAAAACACAAAATAGAAACATGTGTTTCGGTACAACAAAAAACGGAAGTAAAGTGAACAGTTAAATGACAGAAATATGTGGTCAAATATGTTTTAACAAGGAAATAATTATTTCAGAGAAAGACACAAAGATCAGTCTTCAATCAAATGAATGACTCCGTATTGTGTAATTAGAAAGTTTATTCAATTCTAGGGCAACGAATCATAATTTGATAGTCCATGTGTAATAAAATTTTCAATACAGATTATGAGATACATAAAAAATATTAAAGAATAAGAAACTTTAAAAAAAAAAAAAAAAAAAAAAAAAAAAAAACGCATACATATACGAATGACTTACAGTCGAGCTTCGGAAATTCATCAACATATCTTACGAAATTTTAATTTGAAAACGATATTTGCGCGCGCTGAAGTGATTAATGTTTATTTGAATAAATCAAATAAAAAGAACTTATATGTTTGTGTTCTAAAAATAATTGGCGGCATATGAGGAATGTCGTTTTCATTTTACAACACTTGAAAAATTACTACAGAAAATATGTTGTTGTTTTTTTGTTTTGTTTTCAACAAAAGCGTGTGTGTTTTAAGTTCATTTATTCTCGGCGCCGGAATAACCATTCGTCCGAGATTATAGCATCGGGGACGTCTTTTTCAAGCAGAATCTTCCTGGTAGCCCATTCTTCGTTCGTTAGTGGTAAAGGAGACGACAGTACTGTCAAGGCATCAACTTCCTGACTGACGACAACAAAAACGGCATTCATTAGCGCCAAACCTCCAAAGTAAGTTACGACAGGTCAACCAATCACCTCTGGTACTTGAGATGACTTGACCTTGACCTGCCGTGTGCCTTCTCCGCGACGTGCATACCTCTGGAGGGATTTGGAGAAGTTTAAAAAAAACTCCAAAACACGCTATTTATAACAACATTCATAGCACTAACGCTTCGATATTCTTTTCTATTTGCGGGAAATGGTCGACAAGGAAAACCCTACATTATAATCATACACCCTGTTTACAACAGATTTTCCGCAGTATATATTTCAAGCTAGTGAGGTTTAAAACCTATCGATTAACTACCGTAAGTTTGTTGAGTGTTGGCGGTAAAAAAAGAAGATATAACTTCCTGATCAATTTTCACTTAGGTTGATTCAATTTTGAATATGCTTTGCAGATATGTATTTTTTCAAGATATATTTCAAATTAGCTTTATTATTATCCGAAGCCGTCAAAGTCAGCGACGAGTAATGGAATGGGAATGATTTTCTAATACGTGATTTTATTCGAGATTTGCTTCGGGAGAAGACAACTTTCTGTCCGTAGAGCATGAATATTAATACTCATCACAAGACAGTGTCTTATTGATCTCAATTATGGTACATGTAAATATGTTTAATTTTTATGTTCAATGAAAATGTTGCTTAACTTGCAGATGTTATTATCACTCAATGATATTAAAATAACATAAAGTATTTATGATGAACAGTCCTAGAATATTTTTATAATGAACCGTCAGTTGTAAAATGGTATTACGATCTTATAATGAACAGTCGTCATACCTGCTGGTATGTCATTTATAAATGTTTTTTAGGTTTTTCAAAATTTGCATGATTAGCAGTCCGAATGTAGACTTCAATGAAATGTTCTGGAATATTAACAAAATGAATTGTCAACCATATTAACCATATTTATGAATGGTTGAACGATAAATGGCGTAATGTGCATATCTTCTTATTTAACAGCACATTTGAAGCAAAAAGAAAAGAAACTACATGTATAAGTCTGAAACAGTCTGTCACAGCCTTCCCATTAGTACATTCAGTGCCTTGATTACATTCAGCGTTCCTTTCTTCAGGTGATTATCGTCAAATATGATCTTAAACCATTACAGTATCAAACAAATTATGTCCGTTATGAAGAAGAAAGGTATGTACTCATTTCGGGAGGGGGGGGGGTATGCTAATGACAATAATAATCCAATAAAAGTATTATGTAAAACAAGCAATTCATTATTTTAGAGGATGATTAACACTCTTAAAACATAATGATGATTATGTACAAATAAACAAACGTTATTCTTTGTTGAAAAGTGCAATAAAATATTTCATATATATTTTAGTATTACTAAAACACTTCTGGGAAATTTCTATAACATACATGACAATTGTTATAGGCAAAATCCTCATCAATTCCTCATTGTTTCTCCGTCAGATTTATGAAATACGGACTAATAAATACAAGATTTATGAGAATTTAAAGAGAAAACGTATCTCGTTTAAACATCTAACAAAATATTGCTTGATATGGCTTGATATTCAATATTTTAGCAATGCACCAGAATGTATATATGTGAAATCTGAAAAAAATGTATGTGCAACAGCTGTTATGAAAACCACAAGTTTGTATTAATCTTCAAAATTAAGGTAAGGTTAAATGAATGCATTAAAGCATAGTATTGACAATAATATAAATACACAACTGATTTTTCTGAAATATATCAAATATTTTATAGTATGTTGTAAATAATAATTAATTCAGACAATTTGAAAATAGAAATGAACAGAATAATATGGTAATATACTTATCTTTTAATTATATCTTTATAGTATTATATAATTATGTGGAATATTAATATTAAAATGAAATTTGTCAATTATCAAATAAATTCATTCAGATAGTAGTAATTGAACTTTTTTATCAAGTGTTTGTAATGTCATTACAATTCATTATGACTATATATGAAAACAGCTATTAAATATATTATATAATAACAGTACCAATGGAATTACATTAAATCTCTTCGTATTACTTTGTAAATGGCCAAAGGTAATTATCTTTGATGTGCTTATACATTTGAAACTTCTAAAACTTCTGACAAACCAAGATTACAAATTCATCGAGCTGTGACAGTTGTCAAAGGCTCGCACCGATGTAAGCTTATCAAATTTCATTTTAATGAGTGTTTTATTCATTTATTTGTTATATTTTATCTTTTGTTATTTTATTTTCTTCGAAAAAGGTATTTAGTCAGGAAAAATAAATTATGTTAAACCTTATAAAAGTTCATTTATTTTTGAAATGTTAAGATTACAGTTTGAAGTTTACTTTCTGATTGATTCCACGAGTTTAACGCTTTAATATGGATTATATGCATGTATTATCTTTGCGAACTATACTTCAAATGAAACTATTTCCTTACCATAACATTTAAAGATTTGAAAAGGTATTGGTTTATTTGAGATAAAATAATATTTTGGACTATTTAAGTATGGTACAGATTACCTCAAGTGTCCCTTGTCATACAGTTTAATTGCCTTGTCGTATTTCTTCTTTGAAGACAATAATTTTTCCAGAATTGTAGTATTTGTTAATTTTTTTTTCAAAACAAACATGAGCCTGGTATATTGTATTCTTATATGTATATGAAAATGGACTTTGGTCCTCAGAATGTGCAAAAAAGCCGAAAAGCTAATGTAAACGAGTCAACAACAGAATCAGACATATGCGGCTCCAGAATATGGTGTCTTTACTAAGATTTATATACTTTATATACAAAAAAAATCAAATCGCCGAATATAACAAATATGCAACGCGGAAATCTGTCTGATATATTGCTTGGTGTACGGCTTTGGTCCTCATGTTGTGCAAAGAAGACCCTCCAAACTTACAAGAAATCAAATTTTCAACGGAATCAGACAAATGGTGTTTTCACAGTTGCCTCGAGAGTATGAAGTTTTTTAACAAAAGATAATACATTACATACAGAAAGAACACATCGCCGACACAAAAACGGCAATGCCATTCGGAAATATCCCAAACACAATTTTAAGATTTGGGCCTTTGCCCTTACATTGTGTAAAGAAGACCGTCTAAACAAAAACAAACCACCAGGTTCTGAAAAAAATCATTCTAATGGTATTTTTACAATTGACTTGAGAGTATGGTGTTATTTTTTACGAAAATTTACACACTATATATACAGAAAAACCGAATCGTCGATACAAAAAAAACGAACATGCCACTCGTAACTCTTACGGACATATTGCTTGTGATACGGCTTTGGACTGATATTGAGCGAAGAAAACCTTCAAAACTCATAAAAAATCGAATTTGCAACGAAATAAGACAAATGGTGTTTTTACTATTGTCCCGACAGCATGGTGTTTTTGTAACGCATTTTTGTACACTTTAGATACCGAAAAATTATCGCCGGTACAAAAACGACCATACCAAGAGTAAATCTGCATGACATATTGCTTGATTAACGGCTTTGGAAATTATATTATGCAAAGAAATCTATCCAATGTAATACAAAATCGATTAAGCAACGGTATCAGACAAATGGTGTTTTCACGATTGGCTAGAGAGTATGATGTTTTTTACGTAAATTTATACACTATGCATAGAGGAAGAACCAATTGCTTGTACAAAATACTCCAATCTAATAAAAAATCGCAACGGAATTAGACAAAAACATTTTAAAGGTTGTTACGAGAAAATAAAATACTAAAACACCGTTAATGTACAGAAGAAAAAATCGCCGATTTAAAAAACAAAAACAAAACGACCATGCTACGCGTAAATCTCCCGGTCATATTGTTTGAGTAAGATCTTTGGTAACCATGTGCAAAGAAGACAACTATTGCCAAAAACATATGTATCTCAACGAAACCAGGCAAATTGTGTACTAACAGATTACTCAAGAATAGTGTAACGAATCGGCAACGGAATCAGACAAATAGTGTTTTAACAATTTGTTGGAGAACTTATTTATTCAAATTGAAGATATAAACGATAAATGAACAGAAAGGACAAAAATCGCGGGTAAAAAAAAATGAACTCGAATCGTGCATTATGCGAGATCAACGCACTGACAATTGATATCAATTTTCTAAATATAATATCTTTAAATACCTAAAAGCGCCACTTAATATAGAACTATAATTACAAAATGGAGCAAGCATGACAATTACTTTTTTCAGATTATCAAATTTGTTTGCTAAGATCCTATACTATTTGCATTGAAATAAGATAATAGAATAACTTGTTATATTAAAATAAATTTTGCAATACGTCCACGCATTTTGATAACAAAGGAATTGTGATAGTTCAGGGAAAGGAACTGTCACAAAAGCGTTCATTGAATTGAAGCTGAATCAAGAAAGTACTATAATGAACAAATAACATAATAACATTAAGCAATTGTCATTTACTGTTATTGATAATGGAATTCACTTTCTAAATAAACAAATTTTAGATTTATACATAGTTTGAATTAAATGATACTTTATATTGACCATTTTGAACAGCTAAATCTGCACAATACCACTGATATTGTCATTATTATTAAAGTCTTTATATCAAATAATGAAATACGAAACACTAAATGTGTATTAAACCATATAATATATTGATTGTTACGTTACATGTATGTCAAACAGAGTTAAAGATTGCTTTTCTGAATTGCTTTAGAAATAGTTCAATCGTCAAAATTACTGCCAAATATAAGAGAAATCACCACGAAGGCCTTAATGTGCATTTACAATCGCAAATTACATTGGTTGGTTTTATGCTATTGTGTACAATTTAGATAAAATCATTCAATGCGAATTTTTGTTTTAAATTTAATAAGATAATTAACCTTTTTAATTGACTTAATGAATATAATTTCAAAGTTTTGAAAATAGCGTTACCCTTAAGTAACATATTGTTTTTGATCCTTTTAAAATACAACAGTCAGTATTGTTTATGTATGCAATATATAAGTCAAACGCTATTCTTTTATTGGATCCGATAACTTACCGATGTGCGTACTTGTGTTATTAAAACTTAAGTTAAAGAAGATTCGAAAAAGGCGGCTGCGCCAATTCTTTTTTTTTTTGCATACACACCAATTCACCAGAATCCCATTTAGAGACTCACAGAAAATAACAATCTTTCAGGAAGCTGTTTCAACGCCATTATCATGTGCAAATAAATGATATTTAGAAATTATGTGCCCCTAACAATTATTATTTTATCAGATATATAGACGTGTTGATATGAATTTTTAGAATGTTAGTCATTCTAATGAAATATAAGTCCTTAGATAAAAGAGACCGTCAAAGACCTTTTAAAGATTCAATATTACAGATAAATTCAAATGAATATTACAAATACATTTCCTGTGGTAACGTGCATGCAAATAAACTATAAAAATTGAAAGGAAAGGACTTATACAAAATGGACGCTTCTGTTGACTTTCAACTTAACTGCTTTAAAAGTAAAGTGTTCATAACACAAAGTTTATTGCTTAAAAATGCTAAAAAGGCAGTAGACGTCGCACGGTTTGTGTTATCAGCCATTTTAGAACAGGTCTACGTCGGAATGTACGTTAATTTCGAAATAATAATATCAAACATTCACAAAAATATATATATTATAAACGAATCAAAATATGCACATAACATTTAATTGGATGATTAACAGGTACAGAAGCAATGCGTGAAATGGATCGTTTCATTTCAGTTTATCCACATAGATCATATTTACTTCATTACAATGAAGCGGCGTGATGTGTAAAAGTGTGTTTCCTACAATAAAACTTACCTTTACACCGGTCTGGTGAGAGGAGATATTGCTGATTATAGACTTTTAAGTTTCCAGATACTAAGATATACAGTAGTGGTTGTCGTTTTTTTTCCGAAATTGAAGACAGAATTACACGAATTACACTATAATTATCAACTTCCTAGTCCTTTTTTGCAACATTCACATCTTCAGCCTGTGGTCATCAATTACTTCAGTTAATGTAAAATTTCTCCCGTAATTTCCCATTAAGAATTTTAAAAGCGTTTTAGTTCAGAAGTAGACTGACCTTTGAAGAAAAAGTTCAACACATATTAATAAGACTACCTCAATTGTTAGTTATAAAGTGTTCTTTTTGTCTCATTTTGACGTGAAGTAGAATAAAAATTTGTGAATACCAACTTTATTTACATTTTTTTCTTTATAGACATTTAGCCCGAATTTGCTAGACTAAATGAACCAAAACATTATCTGAAAAGTAAATTAAATATGACATCTAATTCAAAAGTATAAGTAAACTGAAAAATATATAGTTTTTCTTAAGAAAAAATATCAAAACAAAAAAATAAAGAAATTGCAATATTAAGGTAATGATCAATAAAAGTTCATATTTCTCTGACTTAAAAATCTAACAATTTTTTTGTAAATTATACAATGGTAAAATTACATCATTATAATTATAACAGTTATTTCTTGAACAAATGGCATCTTAAAAATTCTGCCTGGTATGTGTCTAACATTGAGAAGCAAAGGGCATCTGCTTGAATCCTGCAGACAAGCTGTCGATGTCCTGACCGAAGCCAAGAGAGTAATCCCTCAACGGATATGTCAAGGAAAAATGGTACTTATTAGGTTCCGTGCCTGGTCTTATAGCATTCATTGGGGTTATCTAACCTTCTACACTATTCTCGGAGATTTACAGTTAACAACTCATTTCTCAAAGCTAATACTCTTTGGAAATTGCACTGAATCTTAGTGTTCAAAACAAGCCTTTAAAGGGCATATCTGATCGTTTCAATCAGTAATTTCCTGTTTAAACAACACGCCCACTGAGTAAGAATTCCTTCAAGGAAATATTTTTGTCCCATAAATGTACACTTGAATCTCTAAGTACATAGACATATGTCCTTCCGCCAAATGCAGGGGTAAAAAAAGTTCAAGACATACTTTCACAAAAAAAATTGGTGAACTTAAAGTGACATTATGCCCACCAAACATTACATAGCGAGTGAACTGGTGAGAGTCAAAATAAGTTTACATTTTGCCAAAATTTTATTATCTTTTTCACATGGAAGATGAATAATTGGCATGGCCAAAGAAAATTTCTGAAAATATCCATCGTTAAGTTACCTGTAACGTTTAATTTTTAGAAAAAGAGTGGGGCAGTTTTTTTATATTTTAAGCAGATTTATGTTTTATTCTAAACATTTTTCAATACCAAGTGTTGTTCAATCAAGATTATAACAATCAATGTCTTGATATATATATTATTAATTCAATTCAACTTGAAGATGACAAAATTAAAAAAAAACGGATGCAATGAATTTTGTTATGAAATTATAACCTTCACCGTACAGTACAAAGTGATAATAAGTACACTGCTATAATTTAAAATTATAAAAGGCTCTTATAAAAACTCTCAATTAGATAGATTAACCTTTCGCGTCAACACTGTTAAGGAGACTGGTATGGCCATTTCAAATGTCAGTGAATTTGGGAAAACTGCAGTTATAAACAAATATTCACATGCTCATCAACAAAGTAAAATCATACTATGAAATTTGTTTGCAGGAAAGTTGTTCATTTTTTTTTATTTTGGACTTGCACGCGTATGTGGCACCGGATCAGGAAATATGATTTTGCTAACCTCGGATGTTACATACTTAAAGTAACACCAGGGGTCAAAGCAATCTCACATGATGAAGCTAAGAGATAGATAATTTCCAGTAATTCGAACCCATTTAGCCGCTTCTTACGATCAGACAGGGATAAACTTTGGCTGCAATTATGATGATGTAAGCCTTAAAGGTAACCCCTCAGCCACAAGGAGATTGAAGAGCATAAAGGATGCTTATCACCTAGTGAAAATATTGCTGAACATGCATTGGTTTGTCATAAAAATAGCAAAATGAAAACAAAGTAGTATTTTGACATCCATAAAAAATACTTATTCCATATAAATAAAGACGCAATATATGGTTCATGTATGGTTAAGGTATTTGACCAATGGTTGTTAGGTAATTAAACCGGCACACACAAAATTAAAACATTTATTTTTTTATATAGATAAAAGTATCATTTCTGGCGTATAATACGCCTTAAAAACATCATTAAATGTAGGTCACATACATGCGTTCGACTTTTCAAAATATATATATCTGTGAATATGGAATAATTAAACATTGTAGACAATAATTATTAGAAAAAGGATTGTTGTAATAGCTGATATCACAGACATCTGGTCTACATTTTTGCTCAATCCCTTTATTAATTATCTCTTACAATTAATATAGAAGGAAGAACAATTTTGTCATGCACAAGATAGATATGGTATTCAATAATGACATAATATCTAATTAGAAAGAAAATAAAATGGTACGACTTCTTAATCCAGTATTTTTTCTCTTTCAAGAACGCGCACGCACTTCTATGGGCACGCAGACATGCACATGCAGAATTTTGTATCATAATGTCAGAATGTTTTGTAATCATAATGATGTTTATATTAACTAACAATTATTCCAAAATAAGATTGGTTATCAACCTTTTTACAGTTGGGCGCTACAATTTCCTCGTTTGATAACATCTGACGGACTAAGTTGTAGTCTTTATAATGGACTGTGATTAAAGCCTTTTGGGACTGAAGTGTCTTAATCTTGCTTCGTCGGGCCCCTGTAGGTGATTTTCTTGATGCTCTGCTTTCTTTAAGGCATCGAGTACTTTGGAAATGGTCATTAGGCTTTACCTTTTATTGCACTTACGCGATCATTTATTTATGTGTTAAATTTATTACGTCAAATGTAACCATGACTAGAATTTTACTTGGTAGGGACACTGTCATGCAATGTATTAGCATATTGGGGCTAAGAGTGAGCTTCGACGCGCCGCCTTAAACCGGTTTAAACCTCTCAGTGGTGTAACTAGTACTGACCATTCCAATGCGGTACCACTTTGTGTTCCTTCAAGTGTTTCAAATGTCTGTGTTGTTGCTCGTTTTGAATGTTTGTGTGTTTTGTTATGTCTACCTCTTTAAATTGTCTTTTACAGTAAGTATTTTCTCATCCCTTTTCTCCCATTTTTTCAGAGCCACCCCACACCTTTTCCTCCCTTATAGCTCTTGTCTCGTTTAAGTTTTTATTATTTCACACATAGTATGTCTTTCTCCTCCTTTTGCCGCCCGCCCTTATGTCAACTGTAGGTTTAGTTTTAGTTAAGTGCCTTCTGAGTGCCCTGCTGTGGTGGCTTGGGTGTGTCGGAGGCTGCGTCCTGTTAATGTTGCTTTTGCTATGTTGATCTTTATTCTCGTTTCTTATTTATATCATTTAGTAATCATAGCTACAATCTAATTGGTCAATTTAATAAAAAAATGTTGCCAACTATAACATTGCACTAGGAAAATCATGAAAATCATTGATTATTTGATAATAATTAATAACAGTATATACCCATCCTTATCCATATTTTTAGACGTTTGTCACTATTAGTTACATTTAAGCATGTAGACAAACACAATGCAAGATAAAAAGATAATTCTTTGCTAAGATACTTGTTATTTCCATAATGTTACATTTACTGCATTTAGAAAATATTTATCTAAGGAAATGAAAACATTTTTTTTTATAAAATTAGAAGACGAACAAAATTGTTGCCAAATTAAGCCTGCAACATTTTGCAATTTTTCCGCTGAGCGTTGTTTGGGAACTCTGTTTTAATGTATTTTTGTATTAAATACATGCAACAACAAAATTTAGTCATGAAGATGAAAATGAAAATTTTATTTCCAACGTTAATTGAAAAGATTTCAATATGCAAAGCAACAATTGCTTTCTCCTAGATCTTGAGTTTATTAGTCACAGAAATGGAACAAGAAAGTTGAGCGGAATTGTTATTTTTTTACTGTGATTTTTTTTAATATACACTTCTTTGTTTACGAGAACCCCTTATTTTTCGACAACGAATAAATTCAAATCATAGAGAGATGACATAATTAAATGTAAAATCATAAGGAAATAAATTGTTGGACTAAAATGCCCAGCTAGTGTCACCCTGTATTTATAGAATACAATTTATATCTTTTCTTATAAGGCCTACACTGCACTCGCATTCGTTTGACAAGATACAAAATAACTATATGCCCCATGATAGGGTGATTTACTGTAACGTCCTTATGTAAAGAATTCTTATATGCCAGTTTTATTCTGGTCCGTAATCCTTAAAGTTCATTTGCCACTTTAGTATATTTAAGAATATTACACTTAAAGGACTTATCAGTGCAATAGAAACCAAGAAATACCTACACTTCAGAATATCAGTACGATGCATTAATACAACTTACATTGTACCTAGATTACCATACACTAAGCAATAGTAATACTCAATGTTAAACAATTCATTACATGTTTAGTTTAACGCAACAAAAAACACTGCAAACTGTGTCTGTGTATTTAATGACAATGTTGACTGTAAATCAGAGAATGCCTCTGACGATCTTCTGAAAATGTCAATTTGTAATACCCTCGTGGAAAATCGCAGAATTAGATTATTTTAATTTCCACTCCTCTACTCGATAAATGTCGTAATCCTAGTGATAGTATCTGTTGTTACACAAATATCTTACGATTGCTGAAATCGTTCGATATAAGTGTCCAAAAAAACCTATGCCATATGTGAACAATAAACTGACGTGTTTATAATAAGAACAAAACACGAAGTGTGCAAATTTGTGAAAAATATTGTTTCATTACGCAATTTATTCAATTGTATTAGCGAGTCATTAAGATTATCTTCTTTTTGTTAGTCAGAATTATTGTGATCTATTTAACAAACACCTTTAAAGTTATTATGTTTTGAATCTTTACACAATGCATGTGTGAAGTATTGATCAAACAAAATCATATTACAAGTTGGAATTGATTAAATTGATTAACTTTATTTCACACCTTATATAAAGTATAATAAATGAGTTTTCAGTTTTTCGACATAATGATATTTGATTTGAAATTAATATTGGAACCAATCTTATATATTTAGCCTCGTTTTCATTTGGAGTCCACACACAATGTACAACATGTATAATAACCTCAAAATATATATTATTATTTATTAAATCGTCAAGAGGTAGTTGATTCTGCAATTATTGACGTAGTTGCAGTTTTTATATACCGTAAACTTTACTTATAGCGAACACGGTTATAGCAAACCGGTTAAAAGGAACAATTTATTATGCTTATTTATTTAATATAAAGACATACGGTTATAGCGAACACGGTTATAAAGAATTATCGCTTAAAAGGAACTCATTTCTTGGTCCCAATTTAGTTAAAAGTACAGAAAATTACACTTTTATAACGAACTCAAAAAAAAAAAAAATATCGTAAAAAGATCCCGTTTTTTCATTGAATTAAAATAAACCATTCGAAGATCTTTCTATTTTCATTTGTAACACTGAAAAGCACTGAAACGTTATGTCAACACTGTAGATTTCAGAATACAATGAAATATCAGTAAAATTTATATATTTTTTCAGTATATTGTTTTAATTATGTACAGCTATCTACATGCCAAATATAATTAACTGTAAATGAGATTTCACTATCAAGCTCATCAAACTATATAATGATCAAGATGTGTATGTTGCCGGCTTAATTACCGTTTTAGACATAATAATATCATCCAAGTAAATATAGTTTGTCAAGAGAAACGTATATATAAATGTTCGTATTATTGCTGGACATCTTATAAATATCATATTAGTTTCATTTGATTTCCGGGGCTTTCATAAAATCTCAATCGCCAAACCACGATCATTTCTGTCTTTTTTGCGACTCCCCGATTTGAGACAGTAAAACGAAGGCTTCTTAATCGGTCAAACTATGAACATTTTAAAACAAATCATTCATAAGTATCAAATCCACTTTCGTAGAATGGCAATATCAGCAAAAGCATTATAGCATTGGCGCTTATATAATTACGCTTTAATGTTTTTAGAGTATTATCAGTGATAAGTTATTTAAATATTTTCTACTCCGGCATCTGACAACAAATGGCATTTTAGTCCACTTGACTGGCCATTATTATCATCTAATAATTGTTTCAGATGAAAGCAGAACAGTCAGATTGAAGTGTCGTTAAGATGTATTAGTTTGAAATGATGTACGAAAGAACTCAACAAACTAAAGACAATAAACACCGAAATATCGCTCAAATTCTCTTCGAAATACCACGGAATTATTCAATTCAATCTAATTTTGCTTAGGAAAATGCTGCGAGGAAAAGAACGCAGAAGTTGAGAGCACTTACATCATAATAAACAAGAGGGCCATGATGGCCCTGGGGTCGCTCACCTGAACATAGGCCCCCAGGGCCGGGCCAGTTTAAACAAAAGGGCTTTTATTTGAACAAACTTGGAAGACACCCATTAAAAGATATTTCATGATGTTAAGTTTTTACTATACACAAATAATGAATAACAATGACTTTTGCCCCCTCCCCACTCTAACTGGCAGGGCCAATTTTGACCCAAGGGCTTTCATTTGAACAAACTTGGTAAACATCCATTAGAACATGTTTCATGCTAAATATCTTAGCTATAGCTATTTTGGTTCTTTAATAGAAGATTTTTAACTTTTTACTCTATGTATATAGGGAAAATCAATAACCCCTGGGACAGGGCCAATTTTGACCCCAGGGCTTTTATTTGAACAAATTTGGTAGACACCCATTAGAATATGTTTCATGCTAAATATCTTAGCTCTAGCTCTTTGGGTTCTTTAAAAGAATTTTTTTAAGTTTTTACTATATGCATATAGGGAAAATCAATGACCCCCTGGGGCGGGGCCAATTTTGACCCCAGGGCTTTTATTTGAACAAACTTGGTAGACACTGATAAGAAGATGTTTCATGCTTAATATCTTAGCTCTAGCTCTTTGGGTTCTTTAAGAGAAGATTTTTTTGTGTTTTTACTATATGCATATAGGAAAAATCAATGACCCCCTGGGGCTGGGCCAATTTTGACCCCAAGGCTTTTATTTGAACAAACTTGGTAGACATCCATTAGAACATGTTTTACGCCAAATATCTAAGGTCTAGCTCTTTGGGTTTTTTAAAAGAAGACTTTTTTAAGTTTTTACTGTATGCATATAAGGAAAATCAATGACCCCCTGGGACGGGGCCAATTTTGAGCCCAGGGCTTTTATTTGAACAATCTTGGTTGTCACTCATCAGAAGATGTTTCATGCTTAATATCTTAGCTTTAGCTCTTTGGGTTCTTTAAAAGAAGATTTTTTAAAGTTTTTCCTATATGCATATAGGGAAAATCAATGACCCCCTGGGGCGGGGCCAATTTTGACCCCAGGGCTTTTATTTTAACAATCTTGGTAGACACTTATTAGAAGATGTTTCATGCTTAATATCTTAGGTCCAACTCTTTGGGTTCTTTAAGAGAAGATTTTTTTTTTAATTTTTACTATATGCATATAGGGAAAATCAATGACCCCCTGGGGCGGGGCCACATTTTGACCCCAGGGCTTTTATTTGAACAAGCTTGGTAGACATCCATTAGAACATATTAAATGCCAAATATCTAAGCTCTAGCTCTTTCTGTTTTTTAGAAGAAGATTTTTTTAAGTTTTTACTATATGCATATAATGAAAATCAATGACCCCCTGGGACGGGGCCAATTTTGAGCCCAGGGCTTTTATTTGAACAATCTTGGTAGACACTCATTAGAAGATGTTTCATGTTTAATATCTTAGCTCTAGCTCTTTGGGTTCTTTAAAAGAAGATTTTTTTAAGTTTTTACTATATGCATATAGGGAAAATCAATGACCCCCTGGGGCGGGGCCAATTTTGACCCCAGGGCTATTATTTGAACAATCTTGGTAGACACCGATTAGAAGATGTTTCTAGCTAAATGTCTTAGTTCTAGCTCTTTAGGTTCTTTAAAAGAATTTTTTTTAAGTTTTAAGTATATGCATATAGGAAAAATCAATGACCCCCAGGGGCTGGGCCAATTTTGACCCCAGGGCTTTTATTTGAACAAACTTGGTAGACATCCATTAGAACATGTTTCATGCCAAATATCTAAGCTCTAGCTCTTTCGGTTTTTTAGAAGAAGACTTTTTTAAGTTTTTACTATATGCATATAGGGAAAATCAATGTCCCCCTGGGACGGGGCCAATTTTGACCCCAGGGTTTTTATTTGAATAATCTTGGAAGACACTCATTAGAAGATGTTTCATGCTTAATATCTTAGCTCTAGCTCTTTGGGTTCTTTAAAAGAAGATTTTTTTTAAGTTTTTACTATATGCATATAGGAAAAATCAATGACCCCCTGGGGCGGGGCCAATTTTGACCCCAGGGATTGTATTTGAACAATCTTGGTAGACACTCACTAGAAGATGTTTCATGCCAAATATCTAAGCTCTAGCTCTTTGGGTTTTCTAGAAGAAGATGTTTAAAGTTTTTTCTTTTGGTTGCCATGGCAACCAGAGTTCTGCATGGAATGGAATTCTTTGAACAACTTTGTTAAGGCTTCACACAATGAACATCTCTGTGAAGTTTCATTATGATCTGCCTTATGGTTTCATAGGAGATGTCGTTTGAAAAGTGTGAACGGACAACATACGACGTACGACGGACGACGTACGACGGACGAAGAATGATCCTAATAGCTCACCCTGAGCATATGCTCAGGTGAGCTAAAACAGACTTAAAATGTATTTATAATTAATAAGTATCAAATGTGTTTGCAACAACATGCATGTTCATTTAAAAATAATATACACTTGACAGGTATGGTAATTGGACGTGTCTGTTGATGTTATAAAGACAAAAGTGTTTTATGTACACTTAAAGGAATATTATCAAGAATATAAAGTAATATCTGCTAAGTTTGTGTAAGTAAATCCTATATATAAATAAACGTAAGACTATAAATGCATATCATTATCAGAAACATATTGTTGTGGTTAAAAAATGAGAACAAATATCAACCGCCTTGAACTGATATAACTAAGCAGACTAAAACAAGCATCACAAAGCCATTATTAGGATACAAATCAAGGCAACAGCAGAACAAACTGCTTGGTAACCTAATGATGATGGCAATAATATATATAAACTTATAATTAACTTCATATTCATTAAATCATGAGTTTGTTCATATAGTTGTTTTGTGTCCTTTAAATATTAACTTTTGATTTTCTCATAAAAAACATACCACATTCTATATTGCTTCTCTGTATATATCGTCTGCAAAGCTTCATTTTACGACACTAAATTTATCCCTGTCTTGTTTTATTGGTATTTCAATATGTTATCTAGTCAAATTACCAGATACATCAAGTAAAATGAATACTCAGACGATATGTTTTGGCAAACGACTTGTTTTAAAATAAAGCTGTATCAGGGGTTATTAACCTTTAGGATGAAGCTACATATTTGTTCGTAGAAATGTGATATAAATATTAAGTATATTTCATTTGGTATAGATGAATTATATTATTGGGCTCTGTCTACCTGAATCCTTTTCTGACAAAACAGTGTAATTATTTTACCACATAATTTATTCATCATTGTAGAGAAGTTATATTAAGCTGGAAAACAATTAAGGTGATCTTCGGAAGCTTTAATCACAACAAAATAATATGAAAATTGCAGACTCGGTTAGATTATGTACATGAAATATATTGAAAAATGTGCACCATTCATCAAACCTATAGCACCGGCTTCAGTGGGACCCAATCTGGAACACTTAAAAGTGCTGGAAAAAAAGATCCCGAAGAACCAGACACTTGGGTAGCAACCCAAAGCTGCGTCGTGATATAAGCTACCCATACACAAAGTTTGGTGTCGATAGGCCCAAGCAAACTCAAGTTATTGAGCGGAACCTGAATTTGTATTATTTATAGTAACTTTGACCTTGATCATAGACACTTGGGTAGCAATTTTAAGTTGGGTCATAAGATATACTACCCTTACACAAAGCTTGGAGTCAATAAGCCAAAACAAACTGGGTAGAAATCCCACCTGGGTAGCAATCACAAGCTGCGTCTTGATATGGGCTACCCATACACCAAATTTGGTGTCAAAATGCATGAGCAAACTCAAGTTATTGAGCAGAAGCTGAATTTCTAGTTTTAGTAACAGTGACCTTGACCTTGATTACATACACTTGTGTAGCAATCCCAAGCTGCATCTTGATATTAGCTACCCATACAACAATAGGTGTCAATAGGCCAAAGCAAACTCAAGTGATTGAGCGGAAACCAAAGTTGACGCACTACAGCCCGCCCGCCTGCCCGTCCGCTGATTTCGGTATAATAATTACCAGGTTTTCGTTGAAAACCTTGTTAAATATATTGACAAATAAGGCATAAAATGAATATAATACACAAATCAGTTAAATAATAGGAATGCTGAATAATTGTGTTTAAGGACCAAATGAAAGGCTTAAGGTAATATAAAATAAAAGAGATTTTTTTTAGAATTATTTCCTTGACAGGTTTTTTTAAATCTATTATAATCAAGTACTTAATTATTATTAATATGTTTTAAGAATATGTAAGAAATATAATTTATAAAGCAAAGGTTTGCAGAACCAAAGATACATGAGGATTATCAGTAATTATTTCATGTGACTCTATTTATAACTGTTAACAATGTTTTTACAACTTTACAAAGATTAGATAATTGGTTGATTGATTTTGTCGTTAGAAGTTCCTTGTAGTTGAATATTTTTGGTCTTATGTAATAAAATTTTTAACATATTTGTTACTTTCATCTGAGACAAGAGGACATTTAAGCTGGTAGTGGAATTGATCCTGAGACCATCCATAACTAATTACCAAATAATAAGGATGGCCATGACGAACTACCAAGAATTGCCATTAAACAATATCAAGAATTGTTGATATGATAACTTAAAATGCGGTATAAGACATTAAAAAATGCTCGATACGAACTAAAGCGCAAACATGTTGCTGTTTTAATTATATCAGAAGGAAATAAATAAAGTCGGGAGGGTACAAAATCTTTAACGATATATGTATGGATTCTCCATTTCCAGAATGATATATCTTTTATTACAGTTTGTATCCGGGCCTACACAAAATAGATTCAATGTCAATTAAAGAAGAAATTGAAGTGGATCTGCTGTACTCAACCAAGTTAATTAAACGAAGCAAATATATCTCTCGGCCTACTTTATATCATTGAGGTTGTATTTGGAAGAAACTTGTTTTACTTCCTTTAATAAGCTAAATGGTAGAAACATTACATTAGAAACTGATAAGAACAGATTTCATTTAATATCAAATAAACATTTCCATTGATTCCTAAATGTCAAACGTAATTGTTTAAAGGTTTCAGTCGAAATATTTAACTGAGAAAAAAATTATTTGTTAATGTAAAATGTTTAAGAATGGTGCATAATAAGAGGTCTGGAATAAACAGAACATTTTATTATTTAAAAATAAGAAAAAGGAGAAAAAACAATTTACCGGTCAAATATTTCATTTCATATGATTAATATTTGCTTGACACTCGTACAGTATATGTATTAGCAATATCTAAAACTTTATGATGAAAACTGTGTGTACTTTATCAAATGTGATATAAGCATCCGTTAGAAGAAATGTTCCAAAGGTAAATCTAATTAATAGTTAATTCTGCTTGGTGCCGTATGGTATTGATATTAATATTCTGTTTTAGGTCACATTGCTATATAAATAGTCGTAATATAATTTGGTATTGTACAGAGAGTATGCTCAAACGTAGGTTAATCAACTTAAACAATCACAACTAAGCTATACTATGATTTTCTTTAAAGGCGCAGCTTAGGTTATACGATGCGTTAGAAATTACTTGATAATCGGTTTGCTAAAAGTTTTGGGTGGTGATATATGTTTTATAGGGTTTATATTTACCTGAGTTTACCTAGTTTCTTTAAAATAATGACCAAATTTGTTTTAAGTATTCTTTTCTTCTTTTTAATACATATTTTATCATCTATCTCTCGCAAGTGGCTGTCTTGATTAGAAAGAGATATTTACTTTTTTTTAAGATTACGTGAAGAATTGGTTAGGTTTTGAAATAAAACTCGGTAGTATTTACCGATTCTTCTGTATAATAATTGCTTTTTACTATGTTTTGTATAAATTGCATGTATTGTGTAATGTATCTACACTGATGATACTTAATTTAACGATATATTAGTATGGTTTTCTCCCTTGTAGACTCTGTAAAATATATATCATGTCAAGTGTTTGCCAATAAAATGAGATGGTAAATATTTCCGACAAATCCGAGCTTTTCTGGAGTTACCAATTGGATATATGCCCTTTAGTTATACCAAATGAATTGATTGTATTAATTTCCGTTTCTTTAAGCTGATATTTACTACCAAGTTCTTGACATTAACATGTGTAAGCAGCTTTTTTTACGCAAGAGTTGATATTGGAATTAATTCTCTTTTTACAAGTGGACTCACACTTAGATATCTTATACCAGGACATTGTCAAGAGTATAAAGAATTGTGAAAAAAATTATCCACATAATGTGGAACAATAATGGTAATGTTGTTTACCAATTCTTTAATCTAGAAAGTTTAGATATGAACTTTGCTACAGCAAGTCGATAAAACAGTACAATATATGTTTTTTTATCAACAAAACACAACTATTGATTAAAAATGATAAAAATGATCAACAAAAAAGAGCTGTGGTCTATCATCGCAGTCTTCGCAAATATCTTACCAAACACAACTACCGGTAATGCACCAAGCAGAGGAGCAAGCGAAAAAAAGGGGAACTTGAGATAAACAGATACAAATTATCACCAAAGTGGTAGTATTGTTTTTGTAAACACGCAAATGTAAAAGATCAATATAAGCCAAACAATATAACGAAACAAATACAAAAAATAAGTATCAAATTCAAGAATTATATATCTTTAAAACAATTCTCCCCTCAAAAACTGGAATCAGAGTCAATAAAAGGGGAAATTGAAGTAGAACTGTTGTATTTTTTTATTTAAATCTTTTAATTAAACGACGAAAATATATCTCCCGGTTTGCTTTATATTATTGTTGTTTTTGGAAGATCTTTGTCTTACTAAAAGGTCGAATCACTGTATTCAATACTGATAAGAAACAATTGCATTCAATACCCAATACACGTTTCTATCGATTTCTAATTGGCAAACGTAATTGCTTTAAAGGTATCAACTTGCAACAAAATATATTTGTTGATATGTGAAATCTGTATGAAGAGAGAACAATTATAGGAATAAAACCATAAAGTCAGTAACATTAAAACAAACAAAGGAACAAAAAAATAAATAAAAAATATAGTAATTAAAAGTGCTCAGTGTTCAACTTACCTTACACAGGTATAGAATTATTTTAAACTGTCTTGTTAGCAATATGAAGCGTGAAAGAATGTGAAAAAAAGAAAAAAAATTAAATACAGTCACTTTCAAAGATTAAATTATGCAACTGAAATTAATTTCAATAATACCGATTTCATTTAACAACAATATTGCAAACAAAATACACACCTTATATGCAATTGAACGTTAAAACTTTGTAAAAAATTAGAAAATTTTCAAAAAGTGCAAACAAGTTAAAAGATGGTGAAATTATTGCCGCAAACAAATTGACTTTTGTTTTGAGAGGATGATGTCTTACTTATAGACAGATGACATTGCAAAGGATGAAAAATATATGTCGTTTTGAGCTGAAATGAATTACGATGACGGCAACAAGTTCTCCCTATTCTTCAATTATATTCAAATCAATCAGACATTGCCTTTAGGCGGCAATTATGTTTGGCGACATTTTCATGGATTCGTTTTTTAATAAATGAGACTTTTTTATAGCGTTGTGCGAAAGGCGGATAGTATAAACAGTGTAATATTTTGTAGGTGAACTTTTAAAGCGTATTCGAAATATTAGTCAGCTACCTATAACATATAGCATTAAGTGTGTTCGTTGATGAATTTATTTTTATGTGAATAAAACGCCAAAGAGTTTTCTTTCAGCGTCAAAAGGAATGACTTCCGATGTGCCATCAGAACATGTAATGACATAATGATTGGTAACGACTTATCACTTTCTGTTTTATACCTCAGTTAAAGATCCGTAAAAGAATACCATACATGAAGAATGCTTTTATTTTAAGCGATTTTGTCCAGGTGATCATGGCAGACGAACACTTCATGACGACTGCGGTACATCCCTGCCTTGCTGTCTAGTTACCATCTGCATTGTATACCATTAATTATGTAAGTAATTTTTCTGAAAATTAATGTAGAAGGAAAAGCAATTGTGTCATGCACAAGATAGATAATTATGGTATTCAATAATGACATAATATTTGATTGGAAAGAAAATAAAATGGTACGAGTTCTTAATCCAGTATTTTTTCTCTTTCAAGCACACGCACGCACTTCTATGGGCACGCAGACATGCACATGCAGAATTTTGTATCATAATGGCAGAATGTTTTATAATCATAATGATGTTTATATTAACTAACAATTATTCCAAAATAAGATTGGTTATCAACCTTTTTACAGTTGGACGCTACAATTTCCTCTTTTGATAACATCTGACGGACTTAGTCGAAGTCTTTATGATTGACTGTGCTTAAAGCCTTTTGGGACTGAATTGTCTTAATGTTCGTCTTCTGTCTTGCTTGGTCGGGCCCCTGTACGTGATTTTCTTGATGCTCTGCTCTCCTTCAAGGCATCGAGTACTTTGGAAATGGACATTAGGTTTTACTTTTTTTGCACATATTTACACGATCATTTATTTATGTGTTTTATTTATTTCGTAATTAATGTAGCCATGACCATTGCTAGAATTTTACTTGCGGGAACACTGTCATGCCATGTATGAGCATATTTCGGCTAAGAGTGAGCTTTGGCGAGCCTTAAACCAGTTTAAACCTCCCAGTGGTGTAACTAGTACTGATCATTCCAAGGCGGTACCACTTTGTGGTCCTTCAAGTGTTTCGCATGTCTGTGCTGTTGCTCGTTTTGAATGTTTGCGTGTTTTGTGATGTCTACCTCATTAAACTGTATTTAACAGTAAGTATTTTCTCATCCCCTTTCTCCCATTTTTTTCAGAGCCACCCCAGACCTGTTCCTCCCATATACATGTAGCTCTTGTCCCGTTTTAGTTTAAAATTTATTATTTTACACATAATATGTCCTCCTCCTTTTTCCGCCCGCCCTTATGAAAACATTTTTTTTTTTTATAAAATTATAAGACGAACACAATTGTTGCCAAATTAAGCCTGCAACATTTTGCAATTTTTCCGCTGAGCGTTGTTTGGGAACTCTGTTTAATGTATTTTTGTATTAAATACATGCAACAACCAAATTTAGTCATGACGATGAAAATGAAATTTTATTTTCAACGTTAATTGAAAAGATTTCACTATGCAAAGCAACAATTGCTTTCTTCTTGACTTTATTAGTCACAGAAATGGAAAAAGAAAGTTGAGCGGAATTGTTATTTTTTTACTGTGAATTTTTTTATTATATACTTCTTTGTTTACGAGAACGCCTTATTTTTTGACAACGAATAAATTCAAATCATAGAGCGATGATTTAATTAAATGTAAAATCATAAGGAAATATATTGTTGGACTAAAATGCCCAGCTAGTGTCGCCCTTTATTTATAGAATACAATTTTCATCTTTTCTTAAAAGGCCTACACTGCACTCGTATTCGTTTGACAAGATTCAAAATAACTATATGCACCCATGACTGTTACGTCCTTATGTTAATTTTTATATGCCAGTTTTCATTCTGGTCCGTAATCCTTAAAGTACATTTACCACTTTAGTTTATTTTAGAATATTACACTTTAAGGATTTATCAGTGCAATAGAAACCAAGAAATATCTACAATTCAGTATATCAGTACGATATTTAAGTTAAATGCATTAATACAACTTACCTAGATTACCATACACTAAGCAATAGTTAAATACGTGTTTTACTCAATGTTAAACAAATAATTACATGTTTAGGTTAACGCAACAAAAACACTGCCAACTGTGTCTGTGTAATTAATGACATTGTTGACTGTTAATCAGAGAATGCCTCCGACGCTCTTCTGAAAATGTCAATTTGTTATACCCTCGTGGAAAATCTCAGAATTAGATTATTTTAATTTCCTTTCTACTCGATAAATGTCGTGCGCCAAGTGTACATGTAACACAAAGATCTTACGCTTGCTGAAGTCGTTCGAGTCGAAATGTAATGCTAGTGTCCAAAACAAAAACCTATGCCATATGTGAACAATAAACTGACGTTTTTACAATAAGAACAACATGCGGTGAAAATATTGTTTCATTACGCAAATCAATTCAATTGTATTAGCGAGTCATTAAGATGATCTTCTTTTTGTTAGTCAGAATTATTATAATTTGTTTCTATTTAACAGATACTTACCTTTTATCATGTTATGTTTTATTTAAATCTTTACACAATGCATGCATGAAGAAGCGATTAAACGAAATCATATTACAAGTTTGAATTGATGAAATTTATTAACTTTATTTCACACATTATATAAAGTATAATAAATGAGTTTTCAGTTTTTCGACAAAATGATATTTGATTTGAAATTAGCATTGGATCCAATTTTATATAGTTAGCCTCGTTTTCATTTGGAGTCCACACACAATGTACAACATGTATACTAACCAAATAATATATATTATTATTTATTAAATCGTCAAGAGGTAGTTGATTCTGCAATTATTGACGTAGTTGCAGTTTTTATATACAGTTAACTTCACTTATAGCGAACATGGTTATAGCAAATTTCCGGTTAAAAGGAACAATTTATTATGCTTCTTTATTTGATATAAAGATATACGGTTAAAGCGAACACGGTTATAAGGAATTATCGCTTATAAGGAACTCATTTTTTGGTCCCAATATAGTTTAAAGTATAGAAAATTACACTTTTATAACGAACTCAAAAAAAAGAATATCGGCTATTCGTAAAAAGATCCCGTATTTTCATTGAATTAAAATAAACCATTCGAAGATCTTTCTATTGAACACTGAAAAGCACTGGAAGGTTATGTCAACATTGTAGATTCAGAATATAATAAAATATCACTTAAATTTATATATTTTTCAGTATCGTATGTATAACTAACTCTGAACATCTTTCTCCTACTACCTATGTTTCTCGTTTGAAGGAACGCCTTCAATATGATTATTGGTTAGCTGGTGATGTTGCCAAGAAGCGGGCTGATCAAAAGAAGAAGCAATATGACCGTAGAGTTCGCGAAAACAAATTGGTTTTAGGCGATATTGTTTTGGTCCGAAAAGTTAATCTTCAAGGGCGACATAAGCTGGCAGATAAGAGGGAGAAGGATCCTTTTGTTATCATTGACATACCATTTCCTGACCAACCTGTATATAAAGTACAAATTGAGTCTCGAAAAGGTCCTGTCAGAACCTTTCACAGAAATATGCTTCTTCCATTTATTTCTATCCCTGAAGAAGATACAGATTAACCTGTTGAAACAAAGCCTAAACCAAAACCTAGACGTGTAACTATACAGAAAGAGTATGATGCTGATTCTAGTTCTTCTGAATCATCATCTGGTGTATACATCATACCACAGAGGAGATTTCCAGTAACTCGCAGTGGCAATACTCGCGTTGATTATGGACATTCTTCTCATGCTCCTTCTATTTCTATCCCTTCATTTGTTTCCAGGGTTCACCCCAATCATGTGACATATTCCCAGCTACTCCATTTAGTGTACCAGTTACTCCAGTGAGTGTACCAATTACTCCAGTAAGTGTTCCAGTTACTTCAGTGAGTGGTCCAGTTACTTCAGTAAGTGTTCCAGTTACTCCAGTGAGCAGACAAAGTACTCCAGTGACTATTCCAGTCATTCCAGTACATACGCCCGTTTTATCTTCACGCCCTATCCCACGCCCTAGACGTGTAATTCATCCACCGGATAGGTATGGAGAATGGGTATAATTATTGTATAATGTTATATCATTTTTTTTATGCAGTCCTTTTAAAATTTCACATGGGTCCTATGTATGGAGGTATATACTAATAACTATGTATTTATTATTTTCAAGTAGAATTGACAACTCTACTGTATTGCATTATTTCTTTATATTTTACTGTTTTACTATAGCAAAATAGTTATAGGAGGGCAGTATATCTTAAATAATATGATACATTTATGTCGTCATATGAATATACAGTGTATTGCATTTTTGTTTTTCGAATTTATTATAATGTTATTTTTTTCATAAATCCAGGTTTCATTAATAATTGTTTAAGAAAATGCCGTTGCCATTTTTAACTAGAGGGGGTGTGTGTAGATAAGGTTAAATGAAGCCAAGTTATCTTTTTAGAATGTTTACGGTAATAATTTACCTTTAAGGCCAACCAAATCTTTTGTGGTGTTATGTGTTCATGTTTGTCTTTGTTCCTTTTATATGGGTGATTGAACTGGTTTTGCAAGTTGAGTGATGGATGATTGGTTTTGATATGCAAGTTATTTTTAGATGATTTGGTTCTGGAATATAACATTTCTTAGTAACTCAGACCACTCCTTGTCTCGCATTCGAAGTGCAAAGATCTAAATTAGACTAGTTAACTATCAGTTATTTCTTTACAGAAATACTTGCTTGATTGTATCTTGCATTCAATTGATCTATTTTGAAGAAATTCTTTTCTATCAAGCCTGATATGTATATATGTATTTATTTATTTGTGAACTTGTTTTTATTGTAATTTGAATTGTTGTATTAATTTGTGCATTATGTATTTTGTGAAATATAGTTGTCTTGTAATATATTTGTTTGTTATGTGATGTCTCATACTTATTTTATTTGTTACAGGTTTTATTCTTTATTGAATAAACATAAAAACCTTATTGAGTATTGGTTTAACATAAACCCCACCACTACACATGTATCAGTGATGTAATTATGTACAGTTATCTACATGCCAAATTTAATTAACTGTAAATGAGATTTCACTATCAAACTTATCAAACTATCATGATCAACACTATAATGTGTATGTTGCCGGCTTAATTACCGTTTTAGATATAATAATATCATCCAAGTAAATATAGTTTGTCAAAAAAACGTATATATAAATGTTCGTATAAATCTAGTTTAAATAAGAAACGAAGATACATGTTTACCTTAATAATTCAAAGCAAAGTGGTCGTTTAATAGTGGTGTTCAATTTTGAAGATCCCCTTCTGAAATGATAAAGCAATAATATAGATAGTGATGTGTTTCAGAAGATATGAATGATATATGTCACCGACGATCCTTTTATTTCTGCTCTTTGGTAAGCGTACACATTTTTTAAAACTTTAATCCATATACAATTTAATGGAAATACAGCATGAATTTCAAAGAAACTGAGTTCCTTAATTCTTATAATATTTAACTTTAAGTAAAATAACACAAATTGCAATGAATTGTCAACAAAACTGTATGTATCTACAAACAGAGCATAGCATAATAAGCTATGGCCTCTTTCTTCTCCCCTGAACTACCACCCTAACCAGGAACAAGAGTTGTCACTGAAAAGTGACTTATTCCCCCTTCCCTCCTCCCCCAATGTAAGGCTTGACGAAAAATCCGAAAGAAAATCATGCACAAAATCATGACACACTACTAACAAAATGTTCACTGAAATTTCCCAAGTGTTTTTGGAGATGAAGGATGGACATAGTTAATTAACTGAAAAATCGAGATACTATGCACGAAAAATAATCATGTGAAGTTTCACTGAAATCCTTCGGTTTTGGAGATGAAGGACAATTTTATTTTACTCAAAAATTGACAATTAAAGGGACATACTTGTGCCAAACAAATTCAAGCGGAAAATAAAGAGACATGGTGGCAAACTATCCTGTGAAGTTTCACTGAATTCCCCTATCGGATTTGTTGATGAAGCGCGGACAAGCTTAGTTTACAAAAAAGACCATTAAGGGACCATTTCTGTTCAAAACAAATTCAAGCGGAAAATAGAGATACTTTGCACAACGAGACATTGTGACAAACTATCTGTGAAATTTCACTGAAATCACCCAACGGTGTTTGAAATGAAGCAATGATACTCTTATTTTACTCAGAATAAAGGGCCATAACTGTGAAAAAAAATATTCGAGCGGAAAAAATATTATACACAACAGAACATTGTGACAAAACAATCCTATGAAGTTTCACGTAAATCCACCAAACGGTTTTTGAGATGAATCGCGGAAAGCTAATTTACTCAAAAATGACCAAAAAAGCGCAATAACTGTGCCAATTAAATTCAAGCATGAAATAAGGACACTATGCAGATATAGGCATGGTGACGAGCAATCCTATGACTTTTAACTGAAATCCCCCAGCGGTTTTCGAGATAAAGCTTTTTTTAAACAAAACCTGTCCATTAAGGGGCCATAACTGTGCAAAAAAGAAATTCAAGCAAACAAAAAAATAAATAAATAAATGCACAACTAGGCATTATTACAAAGAGCCCTGAGAAATGTTACTGAAATTCCTTAGTGGTTTGGGAGATGGAGCGCGGACAAGCTTATTTTCCTCAAAATAATTGACCATTAAGGGGTCATAACTGTGCCAAAAAACTTTCAAGCAGAAATCAAGACACTATGCACAACTTGGTATAATGACAAACAATTCTGTGTGAAGTTTCACTGAAATCCCCCCAACAGGACCATAACTGCGCCAAAGTAAAATCAAGTGAAAATTCATGATACTATGCACACTTAGGCATTGTGACAAACAATCCTGTGAAGTTTCATAGAAATCCACCCAGCGGTTTTGGAGAAGAAGCCCGGACAAGCTTATTTAACTCACAAATTGACCATTATCCTGTGAAGTTTCACTGAAATTCCCCTAGCTGTTTTGCAGATAAAGCGTGCACAAGCTTATCGAACGGATGAGCGGACAGTATGTAAAATATGTCGCATGTCGGGGGCATAAAAACAAACAAAAGAATCAACAACAACAACAAAAATCCGGACTATTATGAAGGGAAATGTTACAGCGATTTCAAGCCTTATCTTGCAAGATATTTTCTATATATATTGACAAAAAGTCTGGGCATTAAACGTAAGCTTCATTGATTTATAAGAACAATTACAATAACTTGTATACTACCATTGCGACAAGTTTACAAATCATGTTATTTACCAGAAAATAAATGCTAAAACATATAACAACATTTAAAAGTATAACACATTCTCTCTTATTTACATATATAGCGATATGATTTTAGTTCTGCTTATGTGTTGTATGAATGTGTAGTATTGTGTACTAATAGGTCCATATTGACAATTATTCTTAGTTCTTGTTCAAGGATTAATCATTAAATTCTGCGTAAGCAATATAAGAATAAACATCAACAAGGCAGTACAAAGCAAATAAAAGCGATTATCAAAGTAAGTGTGATATTCTAGCCATCCACAGCATTTTGCTGGACATCTAATCAATATAATATTAGTTTCATTTGATTTCTGTTGTACGAAAGAATTCAACAAACTTAAGACAATAAACACCGAAATATCGCTCAAATTCTCTTCAAATTACCACGGTATTATTCAAATCAATCTAATTTTGCTTAGGAAAATGCTGCAAGGAAAAGAACGCAGAAAATGAGAGCACTTACATCATAATGAAAAACAGACTTTAAATATATTTATAATTAATAAGTATCAAATGTGTTCATGCATGTCCATTTAAAAATAATATACACTTGACAGGTATGATAATTTGACGTGTCCGTTGATGTTATAAAGACAAAACTGTTTTATGTATACTAAAAGGAATATGATCAAGAATATAAAGTAATATCTGCTAAAGTAAATCCTATATATAAATGAACGAAAGACTATAAATGCATCTCATTATCAGAAACATATTGTTATGGTTTAAAAATGAGAACAAATATCAACCGCCTTGACCTGATATAACGTAACAGACAAAAATTAGCATCACAAGGCTACTGTTATGGTACAAATCAAGGCAACAGCAGAACAAACATGGTCTGCTTGGTAACCTAATGATGATGACAATAATATAGAACATATAATTAACTCCATATTCATTAAATCATGAGTTTGTTCATATAGTTGTTTTGTGTCCTTTAAATATGAACTGTTGATTTTCTCATAAAAACATACCACATTCTATATTGCTTCTCTGTATATATTGTCTGCAAAGCTTCACTTTACGACACTAAATTTATCCCTGTCTTGTTTTATTGCTATTTCAATATGTTATCTAGTCACATTACAAGATACATCAAGTAAAATAAACACTCAGACGATATGTTTTGGCTAATGACTTGTTTTAAAAATAAAGCTGTAACAGGGGTTATTAACCTTTAGGATGAAGTTTGAAATATTGTTCTACATATTTGTCCGTAGAAATGTGTTATATATAATAAGTATATTTCATTTGGTATAGATGAATTATATTATTTGGCTTGGTCTACCTGAATCCTTTTCTGACAAAACAGTATAATTATTTTACCTCATAATTCATTCATCATTGTAGAGAAGTTATATTAATCTGGAAAAAAAATTACGGTGATCCTCGGAAGCTTTAATCACAACAAAATAATGAAAATTGCAGACTCGGTAAGATTTTGTATATGAAATATATTGAAAAATGTGCACCATTCATCAAATCTATAGCACCGGCTTCAGTGGGACCCAATCTGGAACACTTAAAAGTACTTGAAAAAAAGATCCCGAAGAACCAGACACTTGGGTAGCAACCCAAAGCTGCGTCTTGATATAAGCTACCCATACACAAAGTTTGGTGTCGATAGGCCCAAGCAAACTCAAGTTATTGAGCGGAACCTGAATTTGTATTATTTATAGTAACTTTGACCTTGATCATAGACACTTGGGTAGCAATTTTAAGTTGGGTCATAAGATATACTACCCATACACAAAGCTTGGAGTCAATAAGCCAAAACAAACTGGGTAGAAATCTCACATGGGTAGCAATCACAAGCTGCGTCTTGATATGGGCTACCCATACACCAAATTTGGTGTCAAAATGCATGAGCAAACTCAAGTTATTGAGCAGAAGCTGAATTTCTAGTTTTAGTAACAGTGACCTTGACCTTGATTACATACACTTGTGTAGCAATCCCAAGCTGCTGATATTAGCTACCCTACCCATACAACAATAGGTGTCAATAGGCCAAAGCAAACTCAAGTGATTGAGCGGAAACAAAGTTGACGCACTACAACCCGCCCGCCCGTTCGCTGATTTCGGTATAATGATTACCAGGTTTTCGTTGAAATACTTGTTAAATATATTGACAAATTAGGCATAAAATGAATATAATACACAAATCAGTTGAATAATAGGAATGCTGAATAATTTTGTTTAAGGGACCAAATGAAAGGCTTAAGGTAATATAAAAAGAGATTTTTTTTAGAATTATTTCCTTGACAGGTTTTTTTAATCTATTATAATCAAGTACCTAATTATTATTAATATGTTTAAATAATATGTAAGAAATATAATTTATAAACCAAAGGTTTACAGAACCAAAGATACATGAGGATTATCAGTATTTATTTCATGTGGCTCTTTTATAACTGTTAACAATATTTTTTTTTATTTTTATAAATTTACAAAGATAAGATAATTGGTGGATTGATTTTGTTGTTAGAAGTTCCTTGTATTTAAATATTTTTGGTCTTATGTAGTAAACTTGTTAACATATATTTTACATTCATCTGAGACAAGAGGACACTTAAGCAGGTAGTGGAATTGATCCCGTTTGTCTGAGATATTCCATAACCAACTACCAAATAATAAGGATGGTCATTACGAACTACCAAGAATTGCCATTAAACAATATCAAGAATTGTTGATATGATAACTTAAAATGCGGCATAAGACATTCAAAAATGCTCGATACGAACTAAAGTGCAAACGTGTTGTTGTTTTAATTATATCAGAAGGAAATAAATAAAGCCGGAAGGGTACAAAATCTTCGACGATATACAATATATGTATGTATTCTCCATTTCCAGAATGATATATCTTTAAAAAAGAATTATTAAAGTTTTTATCCAGGCCTACACAAAATAGATTAAGTGTCAATTAAAAAAGAAATTGAAGTGGATCTGTTGTACTCCTCCAAGTTAATTAAACGAAGCAAATATATCTCCCGGCCTACTTTATATCATTGAGGCTGTATTTGGAAGAAACTTGTTTTACTTCCTGTAATAAGCTAAATGGTAGAAACATTGAGTAAGAAACTGATAAGAATAGATTTCATTTAATGTCAAATAAACGTTTCCATTGATTTCTTAATGTCAAACGGAATTGTTTAAAATTATAAGTCGAAATATTTATCTCGGAAAAAAATTATTTGTCAATGTAAAATGTTTAAGAGGAGGGCATAATAAGAGGTCTGGAATAAACAAAACATTTTATTATTTAAAAGTAAGAAAAAGGAAAAAAAAACAATTTACCGGTCAAATATTTCATTTCATATGATTAATATTTGCTTGACACTCGTACAGTATATGTATTAGCAATATCTAAAACTTTATGATGAAAACTGTGTGTACTTTATCAAATATGATATAAGAATCCGTTAGAAGAAATGTTCAAAAGGTAAATCTAATTATAATAATAGTTATTCTGCTTGGTGTCGTATGGGGTTGATTTTAGAAATTCAGACATAATGTAACAACCACAACACTAACACCAACAGAAAAACAAAACCAAACTAGTAAAAGAGGACGAGAAAAAGAGTGAAAGCGATCTTGGAAGTGTGACAAAATCTTTGAGGAAAACATACAGTTTCATACCACCCTATACATCCTGTCTACAATACTGCACTTCCCCTTTACATTCTTTTGTCATATAAAAGCTTTTTGTGTCCATTGATATTTAAGAAAAAAACTCGTGATATATACAATTCAAGAAAATTGTTTCTCCTACGGTAAAACTCAATGAATATGTTATAAACTGATATTGTCGCTATAATTGACCATATGCATGATACTCACTTAATGTTAAGTTAAAAAACGGTGCTATATCAGATGCGTATAAAACTTTGCAAAATATAATGTAATACTAACTTGGTCATACAAATAATATAAAGTTTGATATTTTTGTAATCATAAAATGTAACACAAGGTTTTACTTTGTAAATTTCTATTTTTGTTCCTTTGATATCTCGATGCCATCCATGTAGATTTGTCAAATTCCGACGCCATTGCAACACAATAAAAAACGTTTATATATTCTTATTTTTATTTACAACATTTTAATATTCTGTTTTAGGTCACATTGCTATATAAATAGTCGTAATATAATTTGGTATTGTACAGAGAGTATGCTCAAACGTAGGTTAATCAACTTAAACAATAACAACTATACTATGCTATGATTTTCTTTAAAGGCGCAGCTTAGGTTATACGATGCGTTAGAAATTACTTGATAATCGGTTTGCTAAAAGTTTTGGGTGGTGATATATGATTTATACGGTTTATATTAACCTGATTTTACCTAGTTTCTTTTAAATAATGACCAAATTTGTTTTAAGTATTCTTTTCTTCTTTTTAATACATATTTTATCATCTTTCTCTTGCAAGTGGCTGTCTTGATTAGAAAGAGATATTTACTTTTTTTAAAGATTACGTGAAGAATTGGTAAGGTTTTGAAATAATACTCGGTAGTATTTAACGATTCTTCTGTATAAAAATTGCTTTTTACTATCTTTTGTATAAATTGCATGTATTGTGTAATGTATCTACACTGATAATACTTAATTTAACGATATATAAGTATGATTTTCTCCCTTTTAGACTCTGTAAAATATATATCATGTCAAGTGTTTGCCAATAAAAATGAGATGGTAAATATTTCCGACAAATCCGAGCTTTTCTGGAGTTACCAATTGGATATATGCCCTTTAGTTATACCAAATGAATTGTTTGTATTAATTTCCGTTTCTTTAAGCTGATATTTACTACCAAGTTCTTGACATTAACATGTGTAAGCAGCTTTTTTTACGCAAGAGTTGATATTGGAATTAATTCTCTTTTTACAAGTGGACTCACACTTAGATATCTTATACCAGGAACATTGTCAAGAGTATCAAGAATTGTGAAAAAAATTATCAAAATTATGTGGAAACAATAATGGTAATGTTGTTTACCAATTCTTTAAACTAGAAAGTTTAGATATGAACTTTGCTACAGCAAGTCGATAAAACAGTACAATATATGTTTCTTTATCAACAAAACACAACTATTGATTAAAAATGATAAAAATGATCAACACAATAGAGCTGTGGTCTATCATCACAGTCTTCGCAAATATCTTACCAAAACACAAATTACTGATAATGCACCAAGCAGAGGAGCAAGCGAAGAAGAGGGAACTTGAGATAGACAGATACAAAAATTATCACCAAAGTGGTAGCATTGTTTTTGAAAAACGCAAATGTTAAAGATCAATATAAGCCAAACAATATAACAAAACAAATACAAAAAATAGTCTCAATTTCAGGAATTATTTACCTTTGAAAAATTTCTCCCCTCAAAAACTGAATCAGACTCAATACAAAGAAGAAATTGAAGAAGAACTGTTGTATTATTTCATATAAATCTATTATAAAACAAAGAAATATATCTTCGGTGTGCTTTATATAATTGAAGTTGTTTTCGAAGATCTTCTCTTTACTTTTTTTAAGTTAGCTAGAATCACAGTATTTAATATAAGAAAATTACATTTTTTTAATATCCAATACACGTGTTTATCGTTTTTTAATTGGCAAAACGTAAGTTGCTTTAAAGCTTGCCAACAATAAATATTTGTTTAATATGTGAAAATCTGCATGAAGAAAGAACATTATAGGGAATTAAAACCCTAAAATTAATAACATTAAAACAAACAAACGAACAAAAAGAAATACAAAAAATTTAGCTAACTACAAGTGTCAGTGTTCAACTTACCTTACACAGTTATAAAATTATTTAAACTGTCTTGTTAGCAATATGAAGCGAGAAAGGAATGTGAAAAAAGAAAAAAAAGAAAATACAGTCACTTTTAAAGATAAAATGTGCAACTTGAAATTAATTGCAATAATACCGATTTCATTTAACAACAATATCGCAAACAAAATATACACCTTATATGCAATTGAACGTTCAAACTTTGTAAAAACTTTCAAAAAGTGCAAACAAGTTAATAGATAGTAAAATTAATGCTGCAAACAAATTGACTTTTGTTTTGAGATTATGATGTCTTACTTATAAAAAAATGAAATTGCAAAGAATGAAAAGTATAATTATGTCGTTTTGAGCTGAAATGAATTACGATGACGGCAACATGTTCTAATAATAATTATCTCCATAATCTTCAATTATATTCAAATCAATCAGACATTGCCTTTAGGCGGCAATAAAGTTTTGGCGACATTTTGCATGGATTCGTTTTTTTAATAAAATTGAGATTTTTTATAGCGTTGTGCAAAAAGGATAGTATAAACAGTGAAATATTTTGTTGGTGAACTTTTAAAGCGTATTCGAAATATTAGTCAGCTATCTTTAACATATAGCATTAAGTGTGTTCGTTGATGAATTTTATTTTTATGTAAATAAAACGCCAAAAAGCGTTTTTCTTTCAGCGTCAAAAGGAATGACTTCCGATGTGCCAATCCGAACATGTAATGACATAATGATTTGGTAACGACTTATCACTTTCTGTTTTATATCTCAATGTTAAAAATCCGTAAAGAATACCATACATGAAGAATGTTTTATCTTAAAGGGCTACTCAGGGCAAAATAATGGGTAAAAATAGAAAAATGATTTCTGTACTCAAATCACCCTAAAATGACATTTCTTAAAGTCCCTCCAACATGAAATTCTGTATAAATCTATATATTTTGGGTTTTGAGTTTTATAGTATATATATGTTGAACGAAATTTTGACGCGAACAGAATTCACCGAATAGTTTCAAAACAAGTCATGCGATTTAAACAAACCCTGGGAAGTTACAATAACAAATATTGTGGATATTGTATGATTGAAACAAGTCTAAGTAATTGATTTGACATGTTTTTTAACGTTTCCAGAGAACAGAGTGACAACTATTGCTAAAAATTTTTTAGCGCTCTAACCTGACCCACGCGGGCTCAAGTTAGGAAAACGACCATTTATTCTTTATATGGAGAAAAGTTTTGTTCCTTTTGACTGTTTAGTGTATTCATTTTGAATTTAAAATTTACAGAATAATGAATGAAAATTTCAAAAACTAAGAAATAAAAATTTTGCATGTGTCTCCCTTTTAAGCGATTTTGTCCACTGTTGATCATGGCAGACGAACACTTCATGACGACTGACGGTTAAATCCCCTGCCGTTGCTGTCTAGTTACCGTCTGCACTTTATACCATTAAAATATGAGTAAGTAAAATTTTTCTGCAAATTTCCCTAAAAAATGATTTTAAAACATTGTTTCAATATTAAAAGAAAACTTTAACAATGTGTGTTCACCACAAGATATTGTGAGCGAGGAAAGCGATTAAATAATATTTAATTCATGCAGTTGCCAGTCAACATCGAGATCCAATAAACACCGAAAGACCAACCAGTGTAGTCGGATCGTCCGTCGGAGTAACAAGCTAACGCTGAGCTGAACACAAGACGATAATTTAAACATAATGAAAAATTAAGATATACTACCCATTACACAAAGCTTTTGGAGTTTTAATAGCCAAAGCAAACAGGTAGCAATCACACCTTTGGCGTCGCAATTCCAAGCTGCGTTCTTGATTATAAGCTACCCATACACAAAGTTTCGTATTCAAATGGCCCGAGCCCAAACTAAAGTTATTGGAGCGGAAATTTAAAATTTCCTTTTTTAGTAACAGTGACTTTAGCCTTAATTCAATAATTTTACGGCGACCTAATAACGACACCCACATGACTTTATTAATTTCCATTAATTAGGGCGAAAAAACAACAACAACTACAAAAAAAAACATTTTAGTAAAATCGTTTATTACAGTCATGCAGTATTTGCGACAACAAGCTATTGAACAAAATGCCCACAATTTGAAAATCAAAGCAAATCAATCGTGCCTTGTTAAATGACAATTTTATTTTTTCTAACACCATTAAAACAATTTTTACCAGAGGAATAACAATAATTAAGTATCGGCCCTAATTTCATTAAACTCTGCTCCACAAAAACCCGATTAAGAAATCACATAAACAACGAACGCTGCTCGTATTTTTGACCTTTTTGTCGTTAAAATTATTGCAAAAGTATGTTTTCGCCTATAATCCACAAATTGCCATGTTTGGGTGCCTCACTTACTGTTTAAATGGGGCAATATGTATAATAATTTTGGTAATTGATTTAAGCTAGATTTGTATGGTTATGTTTTTGATTTGTGATATAAATAATACATTCGTAGAATAAAAAATGCATACATATACTTCAGCTTGGCTTGTTTAGACATGTTGAAGCAATTTTACGGGTTGACAAGTTTTCACACTAATACATTCATGAAAGGCCAATGGAAGCTTAAACACAAATTGCCCCTAGTGCTGCTTCAGTTTACTAATTACCTAGAACAGTGAGTTAAAATTTCTTAACCCCCATAATCAAAAAAATACATAAAATTTTTTAGAATTCATATAAAACAATTCAAGAGAACGAAAAAATACAACAAAAAATAAAAAAAATAAAAATCTTTGAAACAAAGTAAATCCCTCGGGAAAGCTTAATCACAACAAAAAATTACATGAAAATTGGCCAGAATCCCGGTTTTTGATTGAGTGTGTACATGAGGAACAATGGAAAAAAGTGCGACTCACTCAGCCACCTTATATTATCCGGCTTGGGCAAACTCAATTCTCAACCAAATTGATAGTCTTGGGATTTAATGTCCCGAAGAACCCTGAAAAAATAAATTTGATGAAGAACGGGGGACCTTTTTTTCAGCCCACCCCACACAAAACGCACGCCCCGCCCCCCAAATTTCACAAAAACAACGTACGCCCCGCCGCACCAACCACCAACACACACCCCACACGCCCCGCAACACGCCCCACACACACCCCAAAACACAACTAAAACCCCCAACAACAAAAAAGGAAACCAAACCCCAAAAACAAATCGCAAAAACCCAGAAAATATGACATTTCATTTTAGATTACAAAAGGGGTTCAATTTTTTAATCAAATTGCCATTCGTCAGCCACATACAGAAAATTTCTTTCGGGTTTTTAAGAGGTATTTACCCTTTTTCCTATAATTTTTAACACTTTTTAATTTAATTTCCTGTTTTCCCCTTTTAAAATTTGTAGAAAAGTAC
>NW_026865352.1:0-18515 GCF_026571515.1 Ruditapes philippinarum | reverse complement strand
GCAGCTTTATTGTGCTAAATAAATGATGAATGGTTTTGCCTAGACAGATTGAAGGATGTACAGTACCATTTTATTCATGAAGCATGGTTAGGACAGGACACACTTATGTATTTTATCAGTTAAATACATTTAGGATTAGCAAAAATAAAAACGAAAATAAAATCTAAAATATTTTAGAACCATAAATTAAAGAATTGGCATATATAGTAGGGTGGCTACCATCAACAACCAGGGTTGCTTGTTTTCTGTTACCTTTAACCTACTGAATTTCTTAAATGGAATTGTCCGATTCACATTCCAAAGGATTACCACTTTTGGTTACAGGAGGTATTTAGTCGACCTCTTATCGATAATGGGTTATGTCTTTTCCTGCGTTCTTGATTAGATAAAGTCCAAAATAAAACAGAAAATATTATTCTATTACATTCATTAAATGTCGCCCTTCCTTGTTGATCTTGATTTTCATATTTTTAATGAACTCGTTATTTAAAGCTATACGAATATAATACTCTATACCCAATATATAACAGATTACAGGAAATTAAAATTCAAGCCCTTATAATGTAACACTACAGTTACATTAAGCATTGCACTAAGGATTGAACATGTTTAATGCATTTTGCTCAAATCAAACTATATGCGAGAAATATACCCTTAAAGTCCCTTGATCTAATTAAATTGCTCGGTAACATCGATTTTAAATCTATATAAGACCGTCTGTAATCAAATAAATAAATCAGTCTGTTGTGTTACTAATTTCACTCCGATCCTTATTCGTTGAATATCGCATAAAATGACGAAATTTGAAATTTTCTGTCTATGCCGCATAAACTATCCGTTAAAACGTATATTGCCAGCCGCTAATAAAAATAACTAACTAATTAACTAACTAACTAACTAACTAACTAACTAACTAAAAACTAACTAACTATCTAACTAACTAACCAACCAACCAACCAACCAACCATCCAACCAACCAACCAACCAACCAACCAACCAACCAACCAAAACCAACCAACCAATCAACCAACAAACCTAACTAACTAACAAAAGTAAATGCGTTTGGTCGACATACTTTCGTAGGCGTTTAAATATTACTAATCTCCTTTGTGTGAACAGAATGCCGAATGTTTAAACAGATCCGTTAACATTGACAAATGATTTAAAGGATTTCCTGCAACCTGCGCTTAATTTTATCAGTCAAAACATAACCAGGACCTCGGATATCAGTCATCGTCATTAATCACTTAAATTGTAATGTCATAATTGTTAACAATTAAGTTATATTTGGCGTACTTCGAGGCCCGTACTAGTTGTCAGATATAAAAGGCAGGAATGAAAATAGCACAGTTTTATTGAGAATTATTTCAAGTTTATTTCATTTACTTTGTCCTATTATTTATACCAAAACAATATAATACATAAACATTCAGATGAGTTTTTATTGCAAATTAAGTAAACACAGGAATGGCTTGATTTAGAATCAAACGATTTCGGGAAAGGATTTATTAACGCTTTGTAGTTTCTAGAAAAAATAAAACAATAAGTTTTATTTTTAAAAAAAATCTATTGTATTTTAAGAAAATTTAGTTTATGTGTGACCTATAGTGATATTCATAAATCCACAATAATTATAGTGTCTGTAAACCACTTCCTGTATAGGTTTATTTCCACAATTTTAGGTCAGGTCTACCCATTTGCTCTTAAAACATGGGGTCAGTACTAGACATAAAACAACCATTTGGGAACCAATAAAAACCTTTCTTAAAGTTACATGCTCAAGTGTAAAAAAACATGCATGATATTTATTTAGGCGGAAGTTGTTATTATTTTCAACATCCGATTTTTTTTCATACGACTATATGAATGCACATGAGTCTCATGCAATACGGTTTTAATGTTTAAGTTTTCTCTGAGTTTTAAAATCATCACACAATTATAGCTACAGAGAGGAAGGTGAATAAAGCTAATAGTAGTCGATAAGATTTCAAAATTGTATAGTTGAAATAGTAGTGACTGTAACCTGGTTAACACATAATATCGTAATAATTCAGGTTTATGAATATTAATTCATAATTTCAGATAAGGAAATTATTGATGAGGAGCATTTAAGGGCAAAAAGAATAGTTAGATCAATATTTGAAACTTCACTGACATTGAGATTATTTAAACTAAAAAGGCCCAAAAGTGTTCGGATTCCAACAGAATTTAGAAAAAAAATCATACTGAATGGTGGCATAGAGAAATTATCCAGGGCTACCGGTATGATAAAGACTTTTTTCTATATTTTGACATAGAAATATCGTTATTTGTAAGTACAGCTTTTCCATAATAAATTTTGGAACAGCCAAAGTAGATCTATAGCAACTTTTGTAACAACCCACTTGCACGATGTTTTATAAGTACGTATATTGTCATTTGATGCATACGCTCTTTCTTGCAGCTCGACGACCATGTAAGTAGTAAAAAATTCATTTTCTTTGAGAAAAGCAATCATTTTGAATAATTATCTTAAATGAAATATGATATTTTTTTATATTAAGTAAATTTTATTGTAAAACATATCAATTTCTAATTGAAAGCAGACATATTTCATTTAAACTTTATTTAAATTTTATTTAAACCATTATATTCATTTTTAATTATGGATCTTCAAAATTTACTTAAATTTAAAATTCAGAATTGATGTTAAGTATATTTACTGTAAGTAAGAAAATATGATTACCCTTCACATCTTGCTTTTCAGTACGAATTTACAATTCAGTAACGTACCATGGAGTTTAAAGAGGACTTTGATTTCAAGAAAGTTTGCAGCAAGGTCTTGGACACGTTGAAAAAAGATGACACAGAAGATTATGACAAGCTCGAAGAAGACCCAGAGGAAGAAAAAGCTGCCGAGACTAAAATGAAGGAAACATACGACGAATATGTCCACATGCTGAAACATGCTAACACACTTGACGAAGCGCTTGCACATCTGTCCCCGGAAAGACAAAAATTGATTAGAACAGCCTTTGATTGTCATAGTTTCAAAGTTGATATCCAGGTAAGATGTTATTTCTTGCAAATTGTGGCAAAATTTCGTAGTACAGTCATTAACTCTGTAACATGTTTTACATTGAGCCTAGCGCAATTTTAAAAATATTTAGACCACGTATCAACATGCAGTAATCATGGTAATGTAGCGTATTATTCTAGTTATTTTTACCGTTCCTTACTATTTGTTCTTCATTAATCATAAAAATATCACCAGAGTACAAATTGCTATTATTCACATTGTTAAAAAAAAACCTTCGTCTTTTCCAGGGTACATTTCTTTTTTTAACAGCATTAAAAAAGTTTTATCACGCAATCTTTGTTTCATTTTTACAGCGAGAGAAAGATGGGTCTATAAATCTTCTATTCGAATCGATCACAGGATCCAAGCTCCCATTTCTTCCCTCCATCGTGAAGCTAGATGAGACAAATTATGCAGAATATGACAAGTTGCTTATAGCAAGAATCATTGTGGAAATCATTATTCTAGCCCTGAAGTTTATCGGTGCCACCATGCCATTTCCTGATAAAGTAATTGGTGAAGCGGTTAAGTATATTTCCGACTCATTTGTTGCAGCGGACAGAGTTATAGCTGACGTAAAGAAATTGATTGCTGATGCGAAAACACACGATTATCGTTTGATTGCAATGGATATAGTTACAATATTAATCGACATGTTTGCTGTTTTGGCAGGACCAGTCATCAGGGTGTTCAAAATCTTAGTCCAAAGTTTGTCATGGTTCAGTATCATCATTATTGTTTGCCAAGCGTTATGTTTCATTGTTATTACCACTCTGTCAGGTGGTGCAGCCATCTTTGCCAAGCTATTATCCTGGGTACTGCACGCAACCTTCTTCTTTAACAAGTTGATACAGAAGAACGAGTACGATGCAATCACATTTCCTAAACAATGCTAGCCAGACGGACAAATTTCCTGTACCAAGTTGGAAAAGAAAGTTTGCATTTAGTTACTGAAAAATTATGTACATTAATGATCTGTTTAGTATAAACAGTTGTAGAATGTTTTGTAGATGGGTAATATTTTATTGAAATTGATAATAATCAGAACGTTTTAACGTGTGAATAGCTGAGGATTGCAGAATAATGCCTTTTATAAATCTTTGTTATTATTTTAGATACTTGACAATTTTAACGTAACATCATTCTTAACCTTAGTCCATATGGTGTTACGTCAGGAACATGCAGTCCCGAACACTTTTGTTGATCCGTTGATGAGATGAAGGCAACATGTGCTGATTAAAGGTCATGTAACGAGACACAACAAAGCTGCACAATATTGCAACTTTAACTTTTCATAATTAAGCTATTTACACAAAACCAAAATTCTAATAATTATCCTTTCAAAACAAATTAGACCATTGCATGTCAAACATTTCTTCAAATGTTGATACTAAATTTGCCAGTTTGCTTATGTATGCACGTATTTAAAGAAATTCCAAGCCAACAAGTGCACACTTTTTTTGCAACTGAATTATTTTTAATAGATAAGTATAACAATATTATCAATGTTAAGCATCACTCTTAATCACATCTACCTTAATATATTCATTACAACCTTTGTCATTTGAAACAGTCATTAGAATACAGACAAAGAAAGATTATACCTTCATAGTTTTCTCATTCACTCTTTTGTCACTTTAATACCAAGTGCGTATAACTGTTAAGCAAACATGTGTGCAATCTGAACTAAGGAAAGGTACATGATGTAATGAAAAACTGAAATTTTACATTTTGAAAAAGACATATTTATTTAACAATTCTTGTTGTAGTTGTTAACGGAAGTGATATTTTTTTCACAGTTTGAACCCATGGTATCTTAGCTAAAGTGGATACACGTTATGTCTCATTTTTGAACATGATTTATTGTTTTACATAACACTAATATACCCATCTATATCCTCTTTTACCTGTATATCTAATATCATTTTTATTATAATAAATAATCAATAGTGAAAAATGTTGCCTTATCGATTAATTATTTTGCATGTATTTTACGACAGTGATAATATATGTAGGAAATGAATGTGTCATTGGATTAATTGTTTCAATGGCCAAGTATTGATGGTTTGTCTGTTATAACAAACATACAGTTGAAACAGACTGGTATCAAAAGTTAATAGCCTTTGTCACGAGGGCAGGCCAAGATCAGACTGCACATCCGTATAGTGTAATTGACCAAGTACTATTGAAATTTAAAGTAGCATAATCAATGACACAAACTCAGCAGATTAAGGTCAGTTGTATATAGCGCATTATAATTTAGAAATGTTCACAGCAACTTAGGACATTTTAAACACTGAAAACACTTTCTGGTTAAATTGTTATACATATAGACTGAACACAAGTCAAGTCCGTGCAGAGGTGCACGAGGAAGACGTTTCAATTTCTTTTATTTAACACGGACATAATTAACTGGAGCATATGATAAGCGATTTTTAATTTTTAGCTTTAGACTAGCGATTTACCACTTGACCATTTCAAGACCATGAAGTTGACCGTTGATATAGATATGAATTATTATTTGATTCAATGTTATCAATGAAGCCTCGATTTTATTTTCCCTGTCAAAAAGTCCATATCAAATTACTAGTCTACTCTGTCTAGCCACATTATCTAGTGTCTAGTACAATATAGGCTTGACAGAAGTGTATTCGTCCGATGGAATTCAGTATTATACTCATTAACGTATGTCAACATGTATACTCACATATAGTCTACTGACCCTTTTTTCACATACCAGTATAAATACGAATATATTGTACATATATAAAACTTTTTTCAGTGTTATGTTGCGATGGCTAGACCCTGAAGGCCGGTCGAATTATACATGTATACTTCTTGTTTACTGTATATATCGTAATGCAAGCGGGGAAATGAGCAATATGTATGCCTTATCATCTGTGCAATATATGACCAAAACGAGTAATACAGTTAAGTTAGCGTACCAATATATATTTATAGTAAATAGAATTGAAAGAAATGAATTCTCTTATATTGATGCTAAAGAATAAAATGCTTAAATGTCATTAAAAAATGCCGGGAACATATTGGATTCTCAAGATCGTTCGTGGGAATGACAACTTGGCTACCATATGTATTGTTGGGTAAAATATAACATCTAAACAGTTAATTCAAAGCAGTCAGGTCAATGCTTCAATTAATTATTTTAATGTTTTACTTTAAAATATGTTGGTCTGTTAAGTCACCGTGTTGCTAACAACGACCGTACAATGCACTTCCACGGCGTAATCCTTTCACGTTACAGGATATACACAGTGAAGTTGCATAAGTAAATCAATATTGTCACAAACAGTGAAATAGTGAATACACTTGCTAAATATTAGGTTATTTGAGCTTACTAAATTTGGGCTTACTTTTCAATGATAAACACATTTTATTGCATTTGCATGTTGAAACTTTTAGAATTAGATATAGGTACTGTTTTGTTATTTCAAAGCGTTAGATATTTTTACATTTTTAAAGGTGTAACGTGAAAGAAAAGCCAGCAACAAACTTGTAACAATAACAAATTTATTACAGAAACATTATTAAAGCAAATTTAAAGAACAATTTATGCTTATAAATACCTGAAGTCAAAATAAAAATATAAATCTCAAATGTCTAGTATGATCCTGGAATGATCCTTTTTTGAACAGCACAGTCAAATCCGATGTTAAATCCAAGAACACTTTAGAATAAATTCCCACAATAAAATCTACAAGAATAATTTAATTTTTTTAATGGAAGCTCCAATAAATCTGGCACTAATAACTTAATATCCAAGATGAATAATACTCCAAATGTATTGATGATTTAAAAGGTAACTGATGACTTAAAAGGTAAAGATAATGAAAAAAGTCCCCTTATATATATATATATTAGCTAAGATCATTCTAGATCAGTCTTTTATGTTCTACAGTAATCATAATCTAGCACCTTCAACAATAAAGAATAATCTGGAAATTTCTATCTAAATATAATGCACGAATCATAATCTAGAATTTTCTACAACAGTTAAGAAACTTCTTGTAAAATCTTTTGCAGGTACACAGGCAGCTTATGTTCTAAAATTAGAACAATGATAATATTGGAAATACCAACTTGTCAGAGATAAACTATATACATGTAATATATTGCATACATAACAAAGGGGTGTATCTTATATAGCCGAAGAGTAATTTGATTGAATTAATAATAAAAGAAAACAAAGAAATGTCAGAGAAAAAATAAAACAAGAATGTAAGTGTTTGTATTGCTTTAAAGGTTAAAAGAAAAGATTATAAAAATCAAAGCACAGAAGGCGCTGAATTTGTTTGGGTATTAAAATGTCAGAAAAATGAAGTTTGTGAGATTATAAACCAATTTGTTTTTCTATAGTGCCACCAATGCTTTCCAGCGTTTTAATTGTTGTTAATTGGCTATAATACTAATTGCAACACATATATTCAATTCAATGTTTAATTGACTTAAACAATTTGAAAAAAAATGGGTTGCCTTAACTGGATTTGAACTCCAGACCTCTCGCTTCCTAAGCGAGCGCGCAAACCCCTCGGCCACGGTGAAGATATATTTGAACGGTCTGAAGAAAACCATATTATTCTTAATTAGGGTTTGTAGACGCTAACTGTTGTTTAACACAGATGTTAATAAGCATGTATATCTATAAAGAATAAAACAATATTAGAAATATTCAACCATCCAGGAACTATTTTGCTTAAAAATTAATGCGCCTGTCATTTGACCATCTTTACGCAGTGATCTCCCTGAATTTTTCGGCGTTAGTGTACATGTAAAGGGAAGTAACCGCTTCAAAAAAGCGGATTACTTTCGGCATTTGCAATTAACAGCATTAGGGGCTGAAATTCCGCTACCATTATTTGTTTGGTCTGACGACCCAAACAAATGTACGGTATCCTTCTTAAAAATTGTCCGCTTTAAATTCGAAAGTAACATGCGTTGGTAATGTTAGTAATCGTTTTTCTTCCAAGCGATTACTAACGCATTCACAAGTTACCGTGGACAATTATATTTTGTTTTGCAAAATGTAACATCTTAAACTACGTATGAAGTGTGCTTTTTGCAACCGACAGTTACACATTTTATGCAAAGGAGACAAGCAAAATTTCATACTGTCGAAATTTCAGAAATAAAATCGATATATAATAGAGTATATTCTTTTATATCCTTTGCAGATTTTTCTATTAGAATCGCTACATTTGGTCTATGTAAAACATTTTAATTTTATGTGTCAAGATTTTGTAACAGCAGTGAAGCTTCTTTAAATTTCAAAACTTTAAATGCGATAATTATCGATATTAACCATGGGCGACATCAAATGATAGCATTTCTTCTGGAGTAAGAGCTTCTTAGCGTTCAAGAATAACCTCCAAACTAATGCAAAGACATATCAGCAATCAGTCAAATGACGTCGTAAGGTTGGCTCCAAAAAATGGTGCTTTTTTACATTCGATATAGAAAGAACAAATTGCAGATAAAAATTACATCTTACATGGACGTCTCGCAGCAATTGTCCTTGAGTTTGAGATTTGGGTTTGCTGTCAAGTTAACCATCAAACTCATGCAATGACGAATCCACGACAAAATCAGACAAATGGGGTCGTAACGGTTTAATCCAGAAAATGTTGCTTTCAACGATGATTATTATTTTTCTTTTTAAAAGAAAATCAAATTTCAGATACAAAATATAACAATGCCATGCAAGCCTTTCGTTTGTGTAAAGTTCTTTATCACAACCCTCGAGCAGGGACACGAATGTTAGCAATTGTAAAACAAGCTTTATTAACTATCAAGGTGTGAAAATTAAATTGTTTAACTCGATCTCATGTTAACTTATGTCATAATGTATAAAGGAACTTCAACATTAGTTATAAATCAGAGCGGGCGCTAGGGTGCAGTGGTAACTCACGACCTCTGGTTTACAAGACCAGTGCTCTAACCACTGAGCTATGGAGGCACAAGTTACTATTTAAAAGAGGTATTATTACAACTGATAACAATATTCTTAAAGATTTTACCTTGTATCAATTGTTTATTTGTGCATTGTGCATGTTTGTGTGTGTTTTTTCACTAAATAAGTATTTTTTCATAATGTATCAACTAACAAATTAATAGAAATCAATTCATGTTTACAAAGTTACCTATCTCTAAATAGTCTATTGTTCTAAAGTAGAGCTAAACCAACACTTCTTGTAACCTATTTAACTTGCTGGTAAAAGATACTACGTTTTTTCTTTCATTGAAAAAAAAGTTAACAAAAAGTATGACCTCGACGTGATTCGAACACGCAACCTTCTGATCTGGAGTCAGACGCGCTACCGTTGCGCCACGAAGCCATTTAATGTTACAATTACATGATATATAGCCCTATATAGCTTAACCGTTAATCAAGGTAATGTGTAATTTGATCTACATAATTGCGTCATTTTAATTGAAGGAAACTATTTATATACGCATTAGATAATCGTGTTAATACGACGTTTCAATGTATATTGATTTATTATAATTATTATTATATTGGTATGGATATAAATATCTAAATATCAATTAAATATCTTACTAGTAAGATTTAAAGCTGTGATGGCCGAGTGGTTAAGGCGTTTGACTCGAAATCAAATGGGCATTGCCCGCGCAGGTTCGAATCCTGCTCGCAGCGTTAATTCTTTTAATTAATCTTTTAAACACATGTTTAAAAAAGAAAGATTTTTAAGATCTATAAGAAAACGAAAGTATTGACTAATATTTAGCTAACTATGTGGACACGAAATCGGACACCTTTACATTATTCGGTCGTACCATTATTGTACGAGGGTTGTACAAGTTATTTAATTAATACATTTTACATTTTCATAACAACATCAAAGAAATATTTTTTAAACTTTGTCATATAAATGTTCATTATATAAATATAAAGATACGATGTGACTTCTACGTAGTTGTATACCAGATAATCAGTTAATATATCTTTAGCATACTTGTGATATAAATGTAATTATCTGTATAGCTGTGATGGCCGAGTGGTTAAGGCGTTGGACTTGAAATCCAATGGGCATTGCCCGCGCAGGTTCGAACCCTGCTCGCAGCGAATTTATTTTAGAACATCGTCTGAAACCTACTTTTATGTATCAACTGTGACAGTTATGAAGGCAGCTAGAACCACATCATATTAGGTAAGTAAGGGAACATATCTTTAAGCAGTTTGCCAATAGTGATGAAATAGTTTTGTTTGGTTTTAATAAAATTTTATTCTTAAAATATTTTCTAAAAACATATATACCAAACAAACAAGCGCATGCAGTTTGGTAGTAAATAGTGAGGATCGAACTCACGACCCCTGGTTTACAAGACCAGTGCTCTAACCACTGAGCTATGGAGGCACACGTTTAGAAGGTAAAAGAGGTATTATTACAACTGATAACAATATTTTTAAAGATTTTACCTTGTATCAATTGTTTACTTGTGCATTGTGCATGTTTGTGTGTGTTTTTTCACTAAATAAGTATTTTTTTCATATTGTATCAATTAACAAATAAATAGAAATCAATTTATGTTTTCAAAGTTACATATCTCTAAATAGTCTATTGTCTTACAGTAGAACTAAACCAACACTTCCTGTAACCTTTTAAACTTGCTGGTAAAAGATACTCCTTTTTTCTTTCGTTGAAAAAAAGGGGAACAAATATATGACCTGGACGTGATTCGAACACGCAACCTTCTGATCTGGAGTCAGACGCGCTACCGTTGCGCCACGAAGCCTTATGTACAAGTACATGAAATGTAGCCTTATTTAATATTGCGTAATTTGATCTGCACTCCTGCGTCATTTTAATTGATATACGCGTGGGATAATCGTGTAAATACGACGTTACTTGTGGTTTATATATTGAATTATTACCATACTTAATCGTATTTCTTCGTAAGACATCAGAATATTTAGATACGATGTGACTTATATGTAGTTGTATTGTATCAGTTAATAGTCATTAATAAATACGAGATAATCAGTTAATATATAATAATTATGATATTAATATTATAAATCTGTATGGCTGTGATGGCCGAGTGGTTAAGGCGTTGGACTTGAAATCCAATGGGCATTGCCCGCGCAGGTTCGAACCCTGCTCGCAGCGATTTCATTTTAGAACAAATTCTGAAATACCCATGAGAAATATTGCTAAGAACACATGAACATCAAGAAATAAATGAAGTTTATATATTTTAAAAGCTGCATGCACCACATAAAATAAGTCAATGCTCATTGATTTGTTACGTTAGATTTAGATAAAACTGGAATGAAAGATATGTAATTTTAAAATGAATTCTGTTTGAATGTTGTCAATTGAAATTTTATCAAGACTGTTACAACGTTTAACTTTCTGAACAATGTTTTACCACCAAATACGCGTGATTTTCGTATTATTTTTACTTTCCTTGTAATCAAATATGTAAATGAAAAAGGTTTATCATCACTTTTTAAGCGAGAAGTTTAAAACGGAAAATGTTTTTAATATTAATAGCCAAAAAACTTGTGATACAAGTCACCAAAAAGGTAAACGGGATTACTTCGATTTGTTGAAATGAAAATGCTTGTGTTTTATTAACTGATAAAATTCTTTGCGAGATATTAAATCTTATTCAATGCTTTAAGTATTTATTTTATATTCATACGAAATTACACTTTTCTTTGATGATTTTTTTTTTGCTACATTAATTACGCTTTCTCCCCTTAAACATTAAAGGTATTCTTTAAGCTTAGATCCCTGGCCTGTCCAATTCTTATTATCATATTAGTGGATACAAGAATTTCACCACAACATATTTGTTAACACAAGAGCACATGTCAATGTTTATGGTTTAATCTATTGTTATTCAAATGAAAGGTCTACGATTGGCCTACAGTTCAGCAAACCTTTCTGTCCTGTGTGTCATTTTTGTTGGAAAATATATGTCGCACGAAAAAAGGCAAAAAAAAAGATATGACCTCGACGTGATTCGAATACGCAACCTTCTGATCTGGAGTCAGACGCGCTACCGTTGCGCCACGAAGCCTTGTATATATTTAGTGTTACAGTATGTAATTTCACATACAGACAGTGTATCGATCAGCATTATTGCGTCATTTTATTTAGAGAAACTTTATTTACATATGATACAGTTGTGTATCGGTTTAACGGTTTAATAAGTAATTTCTATGTTTTATAGTAGTTTATTACATGTTTAATACGTGTCACGTACTTAAAGGTTCAATATGTTTAAGAAATGTTATCATTGTTATTTCTCAAACACTGTTAATATTTGGTATCCTAAAATGTACAAAAAATATCTCTTATTTTTTGTAGGTTCCAAGTGATGACTTTCAGATTGAATGAGTTGTATTTTGCCATTTTTCACGTCTAAGTAAGTTCAAAATAGGAAGACATTTTGTTATATATAATCGTTTATTTTCAATTCATTGAATATTTTCATTTGAAATCGTTTCATTCCCACCTTGATTTATGTCCCATTATACTTTAAAATATGTTTTAATAAATAAGACATGTTACTCTCTCCAATACATGTACAATGCCCGTTATGATGGGGTCAATAAAGAAACCGAATTATAAACTACTATTACTACGCGCCTTAAAATATTACGTTAAAAATGTTTAAAAAAATTAAACGCTGCGAGCAGGATTTGAACCTGCGCGGGCAATGCCCATTTGATTTCGAGTCAAACGCCTTAACCACTCGGCCATCACAGCTTATAAAGACTACAATATATAGATATCAATTAATTTTTTTCCATTAACTCTACCTTATTTATAGCCATTACGTTCATTTTATTACAGAACGGCTTTAATGTATTTATAAACTGACGTATACATACTATTGACGATTCGATTAACGATATAGTATGCTCAAATTTGATATTATAAAGGAGGAAAAAACTGATAACTATGGTGGCTGATTTGTGCCATTTGTGTTTTCGCCCCGCGCCCCGCCATTCTCGACTTTTCGCTTAAATTGGCGGGGTCGCGGGACGAAAACACGCTAATTAGCGGGGCCGCGAGGCGAAGTTTTATTTTATTAAACATCGCCCCGCGCCCCCGCCGTTTTATTTATTAATTCTTGCTCCGCGCCCTCGCGGGGCGAAGTTTTATTTGTTAAAATTCGCCGCGCACCCCCGCTAATTAGCGTGTTTTCGCTCCGCGACCCCGCCATTCTCGACTTTTCGCTTGGCGGGGTCGCAGGACGAAAACACGCTAATAAGCGGGGCGCGGGGCGAAGTTTTATTTTAATTAACTTCGCCAAGCGCCCCCGCCGTTTTATTTCTTAATTCACGCTCCGCGCCCACGCGGGGCGAAGTTTTATTTGTTAAACTTCGCCGCGGGCCCCCGCTAATAAGCGTGTTTTCGCTCCTCGACCCCGCCATTTTAACTTGTTAATTCTCGACTTTTCGCTTGGCGGGGTCGCGGGACGAAAACACGAATGGCACAAATCAGCCACCATAGATGACAGCTGTAGTCTTTTTAGTATTATATATATATATATAGAATAAACATCTTATGAATACACACAGAGAAGACATGCTGAGTTTAAAACTCTACATACTATAGTAAATCGTCATAATGATTAATTGGTCAATAAATGCAGGTGATACTTTTTAAGAAAATTCCAAAATATTTTCGCTGCGAGCAGGGTTCGAACCTGCGCGGGCAATGCCCATTGGATTTCAAGTCCAACGCCTTAACCACTCGGCCATCACAGCTATACAGATTCAAACATAAATATCACAAGTGATTATCTGGTATACACTGATACAATACAACTATCGTATCTTTATATATATATTTATATGACACACTTTAAAAACTATTTCTTTGATGTAATGAAAATGTAAAATGTATTAATAGAATGACTTGTACTAATAGTACGACCGAATAATGACTCCGAGTTCTTGTGCACATAGTTAACTATTCTTTCGTTTTCTTATAGATCTTAAAACTATTTATTTTCAAACATGTGTTTCAAAGCACCATGTCTTATTATCAATATTATCATTATCATTATTATTATTATTATTAGTATTAGTATTTAACCTGAATATTTTTCTCATTATCATAAACTGTAGTATAAATTCTTGAGTTATTTCATAACACTTAATAATAGCGTGAATGAATGTCATATTATCTTTATTGTAAACATTTAAATCAATTAGGACATGGTAACAGCTGCAATTAAAAAAATACCCTTGTTGAAACATTATCGAACCCTTCTTGGTCATATACACTTTTATCTGATTCTTGAGTGTGTGCCTCCATAGCTCAGTGGTTAGAGCACTGGTCTTGTAAACCAGGGGTCGTGAGTTCGATCCTCACTGGGGGCTTTCAATTTTTCATGAACACTTCACAATAATTTAAGGATCACACACATCACCCAGGGTCTCATGTAAGTATAGTATAGTGACCGAACCCTGCATGCAAACTTTTATTTTAGCCAAACTAGGAGAGCACTGTAGGAGCACATTTGTCTCGGAACACATTTGTCTCACGATGTGTGACCGATGTGCTCGTAAACATTCATATTTGTGACAAATTGGAAATGAGACAGATGTGTTCGACACACAATAGAAAACAATAATGCTATGGAGTCCGAAGTATTGTCTGCTTTTTCTTATATCATACTTACCGCAATCAAGTAGAAACGGAATGGTAAAATTATAACTTGTAAGTCATATTTTTACATAAAATGTTTAGTACTATAAACTGTTGGCAGTGTGATTAATTTGTGTTTTGTAATAAATATTTGTTTGTATCTTTTGATATTTATATTTAACAATAAATATGAACTGTAATGTTTAAGAATTTAGTATCTTAATAATGATTCCATTGACATTTTTTCAATCTCATTTGCTGTTTATATAACTAATTATTTACTGATTATTATATCTCACAATTGACTTAGTGTTTGAAATTATATTTGCCTGCCCAATAGCGGTACAGTATTTCAAATGAATCGTAACGCATTTACTTAAGTGTTAATCGACTTTTTACATTTGAAAAGGGACGTAACTCTATATTTACATACTATTTTACTTTATACATTCACATCCCTTGTTAAGAAAGTTGAGTAAATTTGAATAGGTAAATCTAAATACTTTTCAATTAATCGTGTTACAAAATGATTTTTGAAACATATCATACATATTTATTCTTTTAATCAATGATTATCAAGGGGCGTTTTTATATCTTAACAACATATTCTGTTCTTAGTTAACAAGGTGTTCAAGTTGATTGCACACATTCTTTCATAAGCGCAACCGGAATAAACCCTCGTTTAATTCAAGAATATATACGATTTGTTTGTTTGTCTGTATTTTACCACATGACTGAGAAATAAATGTGATCGATTGAAAGTAATGACAAACAGAATAAACTCGATCATACTCTATAAAAGATAAATACTACATCCGGTCGATTTTTCATAGCAACAGACCGTGTCGTAAAAAGGTCTGTAAAAAGGTTTATAATAAATAACTAAGAAAATGATCTTAATAAAACATTAACAGAATATTGGAAAAATGGATATATATTTCTGCAGAAAAAAGTGATTATACATGAACATTCAAATTAAGGTGTATCCAAAAAAATTTAACGCCGTGATGATTTAAGTTTAACGGTATATTTCTTAATTTCAAATCGATTGAATCCTATTTTATATCATATAGGTACAACTAGAATTATTCATAACAATTCATACAATTGATACATATATCAGTCAATGTTAATAGAACGATCCACGATAAGGGTATATTTGAATAATTTGGTGAAAATTAAATAAATATTTATCTCACGCTTTGCGGCTTTAAATCAACAAAAAAACTTACTATTGATACATTCAACTAACTAAGCCCCTGTAAATAACTAAACGGACAAAGGTATGGTATTTATAAGATATAAACATTAATGATAAATATTAGGTCTGGTTTTTGTTAGGTCAATATCTATACATTCTATAGGCGTGCTGTTTTATTATTGAATTTTTTGTACATTGATATTAAACAATTTATATAAAGTATAATAACAAAATTACATTTGAATGATTGTTGAATTTTATATCATATCTAGATATTTAAGACTTTGTGAAACTCTATATAATGAAATAAAACCAGTCACATTTTATAGCTTTTCTGATGTGATCTGTGTGGGAAATTAGGTTCTTTTTCTCCTTATTTACATTTATAATAATTATATTATTAATTTATTGAAACAGCTGCAAAGAAACCCCGTTTTTGGATATCATTTTCCTGATACAACGCATATTTGATGAAATTTAAAGTTTACCACATATTTCGTTGAAAATGATATAAATATATTTAACTCATGCTTTGCGGCTTTAAATCGACAAAAAATTACTGTTGATATATTCAGCTGTACTAGTACATAAACGGACAAAGATTAAATACAAACATAAATGATAAAAATAAGGTCTGTTGTTTCGTTAGATTAATATCTTTACATTTGATAAACGTGCTATTTCAGTAATCATATAGATTATATAAACAATATATTAACATCGTATTTGAATGATTGTGAAATCCTGTATCAAAATATGTAAGACATAGTGAAATCTTTTTGACATAGATAACGATTTTACCACCTGCTTTTATTTTCTAATTTTGTGGGGGGTTTTTTATTACCATGTGTGTTTATTAACATATTTCATTGTGGCTAGAATAAGAAATGATTTGTCAAACAAGATCAAAAGTAGCCTTCGAAAGTTCATTCTTGCAAAAGATTTTTTTTCATAAACAATGTATCTAATTTTATATAAAAGCTAGGCACATGCTAGGTGGACATTAACGGAGAATTAAAAAAAATATACTTTGTCAGATAAACTCACGCGGGCACGTACCGTTATTTATTATAATTATTATATGCGTTAGTCAGGGACCAATGCAAAAATAGCTGACTGCAATGACAACTTCTAACATTACTTTCTCAAAGATATCTGTCAAATCGCACGCGCACATGACAAGTATACTGGAACCTCTTCCATTATGGATAAAAAAACTAAGACGTATATTTAAATATGAAAATAAAACTCTAATGCATTTTTTTCGTGCAATAAAATCTGCAAATGCCTTATGACTACTCTGTCTTTTTCCTGTTTCTTTATTAATATTTTGTCCAATTCACTTATTAAAACTGGCATTAAAAGATTTGGCATACTTAGAACTGTAAGAAGATAACATTTTATTTAGTGTCTGAAACTCATTTTAGTAATGTAGGTTTTTTTGTTGTTTTCTTTTGTTTAAAAATGTCCAACCGAAAATAATGCTTTCATAGTAAAAGCGCATACATTTCATTTTATTTTTGATACAATATATAGATAGTATAGTTCAAGTGATTATTCAAGATTTTTACCACATATTTTGTAACAGAAGTGACAGAAAATAAGTCCGATAATTTTCAAATTCTGGATATCAGAATATCTTTAAATCCTAAGTTTTCATATAAATTGAATAAAGAATTACGATTATGATCCATTTTCACTACATCTTAACTTAAACCTTGCTCGGGTTAAACTAAATCGTCACTATAATAATTTCAGTTTTAAACAATTCCATCAGAATCTTTTCTCGTCAGTGTTATTGTTTTATTTGATTCATCAGTAATGTCGGTATACATCAAAGGTGAATCTTTGTCATTCGTGTCTGTAAACGAATTCAATTTCATTAATGATTTAGTTGTATCATCGGTCGCCTTTGCGTCTTGATTAGGTTCATTACTATCTCCTTTTATCCTATGTAAACATGCAGCACTTTCCACTTCACGTTTTGCAGCTTGTTCCATGGCTATACGTCCTTCTGGAGAGAGACCATCGGAGAATTTTGCTCCAAATCTTCGTAGAAGAATTCCGCGTATTTCTACAAGATCATCTGCGGGTAAATTATATCCATTTAAATTCTCTTGAATGAATGTTGCTATTCTATCCATGGTGTAATCATGCACGCCTGAAATTGTTATAAAAGATGCGTTGAAAGAAACAATGCTATTGCGGTGGCAGGTTATGGCATTTTTAAAATGCAGAACATACTGTTCTTATTGTGTTTGATTAACATTATTACACTTTATATATCTGTTTAAAAATGCACTGTCTTCTAAACATTTACCCCAGGTCACAGTTTCGCTTACTATAAAATGTTTTAATCTCCAATGTTTCTGTTAATTTTTTATATATTCAATATAACGAAATATCTCACATGAATTATTAAATATAATTCATTATTGTTGCATTGTGTATTTAGTTAAAGTTAAACTGTTCATGCAACCGGTAATTAAAAAAAATGGTGTTTTACTCACATTTTACGACTAGCAAAGAAATATCCAAAGTTAAGACTGATCATTTATTCCATTTTGCGGCGCGTGACAGGTGATTTCCGTCCCGATTATTCGGG
>NW_026865351.1:0-21151 GCF_026571515.1 Ruditapes philippinarum | reverse complement strand
AAAAATATACCGAAAGACCTTGACCGTTTCACTTCATTAATGACATTGTCTTTGAAGGTCAAAATTATTGAAATTTTCATTGTTTTGGCGGTAACTGACTGTAACTTTGCTATTATTGAAGGGATCAACTTCATATTATAACAGAACATTCTTAAGGAGGTTTATCAACCCAAATATGCTTGGGCTCTTTAATGACCTTGACCTTGAAGGTTAAATTACTGAATTTTCTCTCAGATTTGTGCATTAAAATGACATAATTATATATTTATTGGTGTGTGTGTGTGTGTGTGTGTGTGTGTGTGTGTATTTACAACAACAACAAGAATTGCGTCATTGTTTCTATTTATAGAATTGCGTCATTGTTTCTATTTTTAGAAATTGCGTCATTGTTGCTATTTTTAGAAATTGCGTCTTTGTTGCTATTTTTAGAAATTGCGTCATTGTTGCTATTTTTAGAAATTTTTCTATTTTTTAGAAATTGCGTCATTGTTTCTATTTTTTAGAAATTGCGTCATTGTTTTTCTATTTTAGAAATTGCGTCATTGTTTCTATTTATTAGAAATTGCGTCATTGTTTCTATTTATAGAAATTGTGTCATTGTTGCTATTTTTTAGAAATTGCGTCATTGTTGCTATTTTTTAGAAATTGCGTCATTGTTGCTATTTTTAGAAATTGCGTCATTGTTGCTATTTTTAGAAATTGCGTCGTTGTTGCTATTTTTAGAAATTGCGTCATTGTTTCTATTTTTAGAAATTGCGTCATTGTTGCTATTTTTAGAAATTGCGTCATTGTTGCTATTTTTAGAAATTTGCGTCATTGTTGCTATTTTTTAGAAACTGCGTCGTTGTTGCTATTTTTAGAAATTGCGTCATTGTTTCTATTTTTAGAAATTGCGTCATAGTTTCTATTTTTAGAAATTGCGTCATAGTTTCTATTTTTAGAAATTGCGTCGTTGTTTAGAAATTGCGTTGTTGTTGCTATTTTTAGAAATTGCGTTGTTGTTGCTATTTTTAGAAATTGCGTCGTTGTTGCTATTTTTAGAAATTGCGTCATTGTTTCTTTTTTTAGAAATTGCGTCATTGTTGCTATTTTTAGAAATTGCGTCATTGTTGCTATTTTTAGAAATTGCGTCATTGTTGCTATTTTTAGAAATTGCGTCATTGTTTCTATTTTTAGAAATTGCGTCATGTTGCTATTTTTAGAAATTGCGTAATGATGCTATTTTTAGAAATGCTATTCATATATATATACAAAATATATAAACAAAACTAATGTGACAAGACAGACCAACTAAATTTATAAAGAAGAAACGTTAAGATATGTTCAAACCTTTCTATGTTTGCGTTTAGAAAAAGTAAAAAGTCGAGCGTTGCCCCCGCCCGGCGGTGGCTCTTGTTTTATACTTTCCAGTGTCCAGAACCTTCTCGGGGAGCATCAACCGGTTCTTGTTAATGTTGGTTCTGATCTTAGCTGTGTATAACATAGTATATGGAAATGGCAACCAAAATAATAAAAGGTGTGGCTGGTTTTGCACAAATTACGTATTCATCTGTCAGTCATAATTTATTTCTTGACAGCTACATTTCTTTTTCTGAAATTTCTTATATAAGTGTAGTATAATGAAAATCATTTATACTTCAAACGAAAAGGTATATTATTAAAGGAAAATTATGTTTGTAGAAGCTTTCTGAGGCTATGCATTTTTCTACTTGCAATGTTGGAAAATTGTTATCTAGCTCGCCCTTTGGTCTCGCAAGATATCAATTTCCACCGCTGCTCATAGCAAAATACAAAGCCTCAGAGAGCTACTACAACATAAATACTCTGTATATATATCTTTTATAATTAACAAGTTTGGGCTATCCTTGAACTTTTTTTTATTTAATCAAGTTTGATTTTTTTTAAATATATTTATATGAATGCATGCAGCTTTGAAATAGATTTTACTTATGTATATTTGGCAGCAATTTCATATGTAGCTCTTCGAAAAAAAATCACTTGAGCAAAAAATTTTTTTATAGGCATAAAGTGATACCCGTTCTGTCATCATCGGTTTTTGGTTTTGAGCTCACCTGAGCTTGCTCAGGGTGAGCTTTTAGGATCGGTGAATGTCCGTCGTCCGTCCACAATTGCTTGTGAACACTCTAGCGGTCGCATTTTTACCTCAATCATCATCAAACTTGGTCAGGATGCTCATCTAGTTGAAAGCATGGATGAGTTCGAACATGAGTCATCTCGGATGAAAGACTAGGTCACAAGAGCTAAAAAAAGAAAAACCTTGTGAACACTGTAGAGGTCACATTTTTGACCCAATCATCATTAAACTTGGTCAGGATGTTTGCCTAGGTGATAGCTCGAATGAGTTCGAACATGGGTCATCTCTGATGAAAAAGTAGGTCACAGGAGCTACAAATAGAAACACCTTGTGAACACTCTAGTGTCACATTTTTAAACCAATCATCATCAAACTTGGTCAGAATGCTTGTCTAGTCAATTTGCTTGGATGAGTTTGAAACATGGGTCAGCTCTGATGAAAAACACTAGGTCACAGGAGCTAAAAATAGAAAAACCCTTGTGAACACTCTAGTGGTCACATTTTTGACCAATCATCATCACACTTGGTCAGGATGCTTATCTAGTTTGATAGCTCGGATGAGTTTCGAAACATGGGTCATTTCGGATGTAAAACTAGGTCACCGGAGCTATAAATAGAAAAAAACCTTGTTAACACTCTAGCAGTCACATTTTTTTGCATCAATCATCATCAAACTTGGTCAGGATGCTTATCTAGTTGATATCTTGGATGAGTTCGAACATGGGTCATCTCAGATGAAAAAGTAGGACACCAAAAGCTAAAAATAGAAAAAACATTGTTAACACTATAGCGGTCACATTTTTGCATCAATCATCATCAAAACTTGGTCAAGATGCTTGTCTATGTGATAGCTCGGATGAGTACAAACATGGGTCATCTCGGATGAAAAAGAAGGTTCACCGGAGCTAAAAATAGAAAAACCTTGTTAACACTCTAGCAGTCACATTTTTGCATCAATCATCATCAAACTTGGTCAGGATGCTTATCTAGTTGATTGCTCGGATGAGTTTGAACATGGGTATCTCGGATGAAAAAGTAGGTCACCTGGGGTAGAAATAGAAAAACCTTGTTAACACTCTAGCGGTCACATTTTTGCATCAATCATCATCAAACTTGATTAAATGCTTGTCTAGGTGATAGCTCGGATGAGTTCGGACATGGGTCATCTCGGATGAAAAAACTTAGGTCACAGGAGCTAAAAATAGAAAAAACCTTGTTAACACTCTAGTGGTCACAATTTTGACTCAATTGTTAGCAAACTTGGTCAGGAAAACTTGCTTAGGTCATTGCTGGGAATAAATCGAAACATGGGACATCTCGGATGAAAAAATCTTAGGTCACAGGAGATAAAAATAGAAAAATCTTGTTAACACTCTAGTGGCTACTGTTGTGATCCCAAATATTCTGTTAATTGGTCTAAAAGTTTGTTTTGATGATTTCTAAGTCAAGATTCAAACATGGGTCATCTTGGATGAAAAACTAGGTCACACCGCCCCAAATATGGAAAGCCTTGTTAACATTCTAGTGGTCACATTTTCGACTCAATTATCATCAAACTTGGTCAGGATGCTTGTCTAGGTAATTGCTTGGATGAGTTCCGAAATCGCATGTGAAACTAGGTCACCGGAGCTAAAAATAGAAAAATCTTGTTAACACTCTAGTTGCTACTGTTTTATCCCCGTATCCTGGAAATTGGTCTGACAGTTTGTTTTGATGATTTCTAGGTCAAGTTTGAATATGTGTCACCTGGGTAAAAAACTAGGTCGCACTGCTCAAATATAGATAATCCTTGTTAACACTGTAGTGGTCACATTTTTGACTCACCTGTCATGAGACTTTGGTCAGAATGCTTGTTCTAGGTAATTGTTTGGATGAGTTTGATAAGTCAGGTGAGCGATCTAGGGCTATCATGGCCCTCTTGTTTTGTTTATGGTTTTATTTTAAGAAATATTTTGTTCCAGTTATTTACAGATGTTTGTATGATTATTGGATTAAAGTTAAAGTACACTGATTTTCTTGTTATACACTACAATCCATTGTAACATCTTGAAATGTTTTCCCATGATATATACATATATATTTATATATGGAATAACTATATGGTGTCAACCATGACTTTGGTAGTTTTTTAGCTCGACTATTTGAAAAAATATGAGAGCTATTGTAGTAACCCCCAGCGTCCGCGTCTGCGTTGGTTTAAGTTTATTTTAAAAGTCAAATATCTCAATTATTGCTTGAGATATTCAATTGAAACTTACAATAGTTATTTATCGTAACAATGTACATCAGATTGACAAGTTGGATAACTCTGCCTACAATATTAAAACTTCACATGCATTTAAGGTCATAATTGTACATGTAGGTTACTGACCAAGATCCATAATTTTATCGAGCATTTAGGCTGATTTTTCTCCCCTTTTTCAAACTTAGAATTTAATGGTAAAGTTTTGCTTGTAAGCATGTTATCTCCATAGCTACTGAAGGGTTTGTGCCTTTTTTGGGACAATTTTATGCATTCATGATAATAAAGCAGTGATTTACTTGATAAAACATCTTAATCCAAGCCTTTGTACCTTTTCGGTCAGTTTTATGTATTCATAGGTAAGCATTTTTATACTCGATAAACACCCTTGTGACAACTTTTTTCGAATAGTCGAGCCTTACTGTCCTAAGACAGTTCTTGTGTTTGCATAATAATAACTGAACAAAAGTTTGAAGGAGTTATATTTCACAAGGTATGCAAACAATAGCTGTTGGTAGGACAGCACACTCAACTATATGCTTAGTGCTTGACAATAGAAGAACCTTGGTTATTTAAAATATTTTAAGTTCACAAAAGGACCAAAAATTTCTTTAAACCCAATATTCTACAGATATAAGCATTGGAGAGAGTCCTAGCTAGTATGCTCGCAAAGAAATGTATAAAATTTCAATTTATTTCAAAGCCAGATGTCTATGGAATACGAAAATATCTTGAAGTCATAGGCAATCTTTAACAAATGGGTGCCTGCAGGGCTCTACAAATTTTTTTGGAATAGAGTTGTCCAGGACAACTGACCTAGCAAAATAGAGTTGTCCCAAAATTGACCACAAGTGTCCAAGTCTCGGTAAATGTTCAGTATGCGTGGTATGTATATCCAAAGAAGAAGTAAAAACAATTAAGTTTTTAATATTTTTAAGTTACATTTTGTATTTCATTTAGTATAAAAAAGAACATTTTGTTTGAACTGAAATAGTTTTGATTGTTCAGCACTCTTCCCAGGTACCTTTCAGCACTGTTCAAGTTCAATAGCCTGTGTAGGCCTATATGTTTTGTTTCAGTTTTATTTTATTTTTTCTGAATTTTTATCCTTGATCTTGAAAATTTAAGTAAAATTATTCTAACATGAATCTAGTTAGCCATAGCCTCTCTCAGTTTCCACATTTAACATAGGACATGGTAAACAAGAAAAAGACAGTCATTATTACCCGGTAGGGAAATATAAAGTATGAGAGTGAATTAGACTATTCAAATACTTACAAATCTCATCATTATTGATCTTAACATTGTCCAGAGTCCTTTTGATTCATAAGTAACAAAAGATTCTTTTAATATTTCTACTTGCTGCAGAGCTTTAAACTGATGAAAACTGCCTCACGATTTATATATAAATATCGGCATCGCGAAAATATGTGACAATTGAAACTTTTTCTATTTTCCTCATAAACTATACTATTTTGACTATTGTATGTTCTAATGCGTTCATAATAGATGTTTTTTGGATATTTTTATATTGTTTTCCACTTAGGTATTCATCAAAAAGCCTAAAACAAAAAATTCCAAATTTGCAATTCACGGCACAAATTACTGTCTGCTTGTGTCAATATATCAACTTCAAAGACCAAGTCTGTGACTTAATAATGTTTTGACTTGTCTATAATAATGTTGGACTTTGTCTTTCAGATTTTTATCAAACATTTAGTGTCCTATCTATTTTTATTGCCCGTGGCAATGTAAAATTAATCAGCGTAGCAACTGCTGAGATTGATTGCCTCAGGCGAAGATTACCGGCGCACCATGCTGTGAAGGGTCGTATAATAAACATAATTTTACAGTTGTCCAAGATAAGCTTCTGTCAAAATTTGACTTGTCCGGGACTAACTTTCTGCTTATTGTCAGTTGTCCCAAGTGGTTTTAGAGTTGTCCCGGACGTCGGACTATAGGATTTGTAGAGCCCTGGCCTGATCGGGATCAAGTGTGCAAAGTTTCAATGCCATATGTCAATGGACTTCGGGAAAAATTGAGGTGATAGACGCCAATGTTCAGATGACTAGGATAATTCTACTTATTCTTATCGAATAATCGAGTAAAAATGTGACATCTGCTTTGAAAGTAGGAATGGCATCTGCTTGTAACAATAGACCACTATACAATCAACATAATGCGCCCCCAGCAGTGCTTTCAGCGCTTTGATTATGTAAAGTTATCATATATGTCTAGAATACCTTATATGTCAAGTTATCATAAATATCTAGAATATCTTACATTTATATTCAGGTATTGGGACAGACGAGGTGATCATTGTTCCCTGCGGTCTGAAGACCGCAGGGTATTGGTACGCGTTTAACTTTTGAGGCATGGAGGAGCACGTGACCTGTTTTCGGTACATGGAGGAGCATGTGATCTGTAAATCGTACATGATTGGTTAGATAGCTAAGTCGTGGCCACGAGATATTCTAGATATTTATGATAACTTGACATATAAGGTATTCTAGACATATATGATAACTTTACATAAATATAAGATATTCTAGATATGCATGATAATTCTATATAAATATAATATGTGATAACTTTACATAGATGCTAGGTATTCTAGATATTTATGATTAACTTTACATAAATATAAGGTATTCTAGAAATTTATGATAACTGTACATAAATATAATGTTTTCTAGATATTTATGATAACTTTACATAAATATAATGTTTTCTAGATATTAATGATAACTTTACATAAATATTATGTATTCTAGAAATTTATGATAACTTTACATAAATATAATGTTTTCTAGATATTTATGAAAACTTTACATATATATAATGTTTTCTAGATATTTATGATAACTTTACATAAATATAATGTATTCTAGATATTTATGATAACTTTACATAAATATAATGTATTCTAGATATTTATGAAAACTTTACATAATGTAAGGTATTCCAGATATGAATGATAACTGTACATAAATATAAGATATTTTAGATATTTTTGATGACTTTACATTCATAAAAGATAATCTTCATATTTATGATTATAACTTTACATGAATATAAGGTTTTCTAGATATTTATGATAATTTTTCATTAGTATTCGTGACAGTTTTACGTACATATATTTATGACTGGTGTACATTAAAAACATTCATGATATTTTTAATAAGGTATTCATGATAATTTTACATATATATAAAATATTCATGATATTTACATAAAATATATACAATATTCATTTTACAATATATTTGCAGGTACAAAATATTCATGATAAGTTTACATAGATACAAAATATTTTATATGAATATAAAATATTCATGATTATTATACATATTTATACGATATTCGTGATGATTTTAATTGTAACACGCATGGACCCTGTTTTTATAATGTAAGATTTTTAAACGTGTTTTCAATCAATGAAGCTCTTCTAAAATTCATTACCCCATACGTGCATGCACTGATGAACATCACAATGCAAATACACAGCAGGACGGACAGCTAAATAATGCGAACAACACAGCACAGAGTATTACAACACAGTACAGAGAACAGACAACACAATACAGAGTACCTACAACACAGTACATAGTACGGACAACACAGCACAGTTTTCGGACAACACTGTACAAAGTACGGACAACACAGTACAGAGTACGGACAACACAAGACAGAGTATGGACAACACAATACAGAGTACGTACAACACAGTACATAGTACGGACAACACAGCACAGTTTTTCGGACAACACTGTGCAAAGTACGGACAACACAGTACAGAGTACGGACAACACAGCACAGAGTATGGACAACACAGCACAGAGTACGGACAACACAGCACAGAGTACGCACAACGCAGCACAGAGTATGGACAACAGAGCGAAGAGTTCGAATAACACAGCACAAAATACTGACAGCACAGCACAGAGTATGGATAACACAGTAAAGAGTACAGACAACACAGCACAGAGTTTGGACAACACAGCATAGAGTAGGAGCAACGCAGAACAGAGTACGGACAACTCAGCACAGAGTACGGATAACACAACACAGAGTACGAACAACACAGTACATAGTACTGACAACACAGAACATTGTACGGACAACACAGCACAGAGTGCGGACAACACAGTACAGAACGTTTAACGCATTACAACAACGTAATACATGATAAAACCATAGTACTTAGCATTTATGTTCTTTTTACTTCAAACTCATTTTAAAATCTTACTGATATTTTCCGTGTAGTACGTGTTGTTAAGGTACAAAGTGAACTCGCCAGGAATGCTTAAATCATGGTCAGCTTTCAAACTATATATCATTGGTCGGAGATGCTCCTTGTATACCCAGATTGCTGTCTTTCGTTTTAATGACAACTGTTCCGCTATGTCAGTCTGTGTGGGTAAAAAACACAAATTTATATAAGATTTTTATAAAGAAAAATTGTTTGTTTTTACGTCACACCGACACAGTATATGTCATATGGCGACTTCCAGCTTTACTTCAGTTGCCCTTCAGTGCATTATTTCAGGCACGAACAGGGCCCTTAGTAGAACCATCGACGTTTCGTAAGCTGGCTAGATAGCTTCTTCACATGAAAGAATCAAAGTCCCTGTCGGGATATGAAACCGCATCGGTGAGGGCAAGTGGTTTAAAGTCCATGTCCTTAACCACTTGGCCACGGACGCCCTTTATATAGAAAAAAGAACAGTACAAGAGGTTATTACATTAACAATATAAGGAAAGTTCTCTGGTTATTGTAACATTTATATTTTCTATTTGGATGGCTTACTAACACACAAACTAAACAAGACCCGAAGGATGGTTTATATATTTTATTATATGTGTTGCATCCAAGTATACACTCATAAACTCCCAAACATCAAGTAAACATACGCACAGTAACAATAACGATATTTGATATTTATGGAACAGAATTAATGCATTTATTCCATCTTGCTTTATGATATCGGAACTTACATTATGTTTGCTTCTATACTTCTTTATGACAATGAAAACCTGCGTTTTGCTGAATTCAATCATGCCTTATGATTACTGAATGCACTTTCATGTAATTGCAACCTTGTGTGTTCCCTACTAAACCATCAAACTCACATATTTTAATATGCTATATGTTTAATTGCATCTTTTTTTAAGGACAACGTATTATGTTTGGTGTTTAAGATAACATTCTTTATAACTATATGTAACATGGTAGTTGTATCTTTAATTTGCTATAAATCTGCCACTTATATTGTCGACATTATGTCAAATTTATGGAAGCGTCCTAGTGCCAAACCTGAAATGTTTTTATGTCATAATTAGTAGATAGTAAGTGCTAATTAGTAGAAAGTAAGTGCTAATTAGTAGAAAGTAAGTGCTAATTAGTAGATAGTAAGTGCTAATTAGTAGATGCTAAGTCATAATTAGTAGACAGTAAATACTAATTAGGAGATAGTAAGTGCTAATTAGTATATACTAAGTCATAATTAGTATATAGTAAGTACTAATTAGTAGATACTAAGTCATAATTAGTAGATAGTAAGTGCTAATTATTAGATAGTAAGTGCTTATTAGTAGATACTAAGTCATAATTAGTAGATAGTAAGTACTAATTAATAGATACTATATCATAATTAGTATATAGTAAGTACTAATTAGTAGATAATAAGTCATAATTAGTAGATAGTAAGTACTAATTAGAACATAATAAGTCATAATTAGTAGATAGTAAGTACTAATTAATAGATACTATGTCATAATTAGTATATAGTAAGTACTAATTAGTTGATAATAAGTCATAATTAGTAGATAGTAAGTACTAATTAGAACATAATAAGTCATAATTAGTAGATAGTAAGTACTAATTAGTACATAATAAGTCATAATTAGTAGGTAGTAAGTACTAATTAGTACATACTAAGTTATAATATTGTAATCGCTGCTTGCATTCTGTTAACATGGCTGATGCCGAGGAATATAGTATGGAAGCGTCCTATTATCTACTAATTAGTACTTACTATATACTAATTATGACATAGTATCTATTAATTAGTACTTACTTTCTACTAATTATGACTTAGTATCTACTAATTAGCACTTACTATCTAATAATTAGCACTTACTATCTACTAATTACGACTTATTATCTACTAATTTGCACTTACTATCTACTATTTATGACTTAGTATCTACTAATTATGACTTAGCATTTACTTATTAGTACTAACTATCTAATAATTATTACTAAATATGTACTAATTAGTACTTATATCTACTAATTATAACTTACTATCTAATAATTAGTACTTACTATCAACTAATTATGACTTAGTATCTACTAATTATAACTTACTATCTAATAATTAGTACTTACTATCAACTAATTATGACTTAGTATCTACTAATTATAACTTACTATCTACTAATTAGCACTTACTATCTACTAATTAGTACTTACTATTTACTAATTATCACTTACTATCTAATAATTAGTACTTACTATCTACTAATTATGACTTAGTATCGACTAATTATAACTTACTATCTACTAATTAGCACTTACTATCTAATAATTAGTACTTACTATCTACTAATTATGACTTAGTATCTACTAATTAAGAGATAAAAATATTTCAGGTTTGGCACTACGACGCTTCCATACAAATTAAACTATTCATTTTGATCAATAATTGGCTGATTTGATGTGTCTTAGCATTCATATGTTTCAATATATTCACTGATTACAAATATAATGCAATACATGATCACTGCGCATCGACAACGAAGATGACAACGATAGCGATATTATAGTCGCATGTGACAGTACGCACTAAGCAGTTGGCAGTAAGCATAATGCGAGTTGCAATAATTTGTGTTCATATTATGACAGCAGGTGTCGCTTTGTCGGTACATCCCGTTATTTTCCGGATGATCCCGTATTTTGGCACGTGGAGTAAACAAAGTTAAGTCCACTTTATATAGGGGCGTATACAGAACAGTGTTAGTTGGGGACTGACATGTAAATTTACTAAAAAAAAACAAGAGAACACGATGCGACAGATGAAAAGTGCGTGTTTTTGAAGATTCCGCCAGCATGTGGAAAAAAAAAGTTATATATGTCTCTAATAACTCATACTACAAGTGGCAACTCACCTCTTATACAATTGTTTACACTTCTTTTTGAGCGTGTGTGATAAGTGAAATTGAATTTTATCAAACTTAAGGTGGCACGAAGGTGACATGTGTGTGTTTTTTATTTATCTCGTGCGCACGAGATACTTTGTCGTGGCCACGGTTACTAAGTCGTGGCCACGAGATAGTTAAGTCGTGGGAACGAAGATACTATGTTGTGGCCACGAGTTACTAAATCGTGGCCACGAGGTAATTAAGTCGTGGGAACGAGATAACTTAGTCGTGGCCACGAGTTACTAAGTCGTGGCCACGAGATAAATAAGTCGTTGGAACAAGTTATTATGTCGTGGCCACGAGAAAGTTTAGTCGTGGCCACGAAAAAGTTAAGTCGTGCGAACGAGATAAATAACCAATCAAATTACACTATTTATATGAATTTTCCTAACAAGGATGCCCCTACTTTACTTGTCCGTAAAAGTGCCATTTATACAAGTTATTGATTGATCAAAGATTTAGCGTCATTGTGACCCTGATTTTTGATTAAATTGCCTAAAAATTATTAGGTGTCATCTACTGATCTTTTAGGTTATATAAACTACGGCTTATTTTTCTAAATCATACATCAGACAAGGATTTTGCATGAAGTGTCATGTTTATCTGACCTGTGACCTCAAACATCCTTATAGGATATCTACTGTCCATGGGCAATGTCCCTTCCCAATAAAATAAATCAGGACTAAGTCCCTCTCAAGTTATGGTATAAACAATGTTAACAGGCCTTTGTACGTACAAAATGACCAATTCTATCATAGAATTTGTCCCAACAAAGGGCTATAACTAATGAGATAAATAAAAACACACACATGTCACTTAGTAACTCGTGGCCACGACTTAGTACAGTACAAAACTTTGATTTTTTTTTTGTAAAATAAAATAAATATAATTTGGCTTCACACAAACATTGTGCTTTAAATCCTTTACACTGTAAGTGTGCAGTATGAATATACATGTATAGTGTTATTACAAAAAATATATGGAAATTTCTTTTAAAGACAGGCACAACCTTTTATACCTGACCTGTAATAAGGAAAGCAGATTCCTATACACTGTGTGTATGTTTTTTTATTTAAATAAAACATATTTAGTAAAAATTTTATAGATTTCAATAAATTTCTGTGATGAAAATATATTACTGAAAGATGTGCATAGTATATTTTTAAGCACAAATGTATGTGAATGTGGTGGGGTGTGCGTGATGTCTGATCTATAATCAGACACACATATGCCCAACATTTGTAATTGACTTTATATGCACATGTCACAAAAATAAACAACTTCCTTCTTTCCTTATTATACATGTATATTTTAATGTGTTACATACCTATTCGTCATTATTAGTGACTGAGACATTTATTAAGTTAAAAGGCCTATTAATAAGTTTTGCTTTTCAATGTCCAAGTCATTAGATAAAGACCTTCGCAATCGTAGGCAGGTGCTTAAGGTGACAACGGAGTCAATTATCACTGAAAAAACCTAAAATGAGATTTTTTGCTTAGTAGATTTATCAACCATTTCTGAACACATTCGTGATTTAATTTTGGAAGCAGTTAGTCCAAAAAATGTGTTTTTAAACGTTTTTAAACGGTTCCTGTACCATTTTTATCTGCTATTCGCGTAACCTGTCAATTATCGATAACGCTCCGCCCCCTGTTGAGGCATCAATGAGGGAAATCGGTAGTTCCATATATCCGTGAATTACCGGTCCATACTGGTCCATACTACTCGTAAATTCATGTATCGTACAAATACCGTACATCTTTTATGAATATCGTCTACCTTTTATTTAGGCATTTTTTTATAAAAAATAAGAAATTGTCGGCCAATGTACGTAACATAATGTATAAAACATAAACAATTAAGCATAGCGGCAAATCGCACGACCACGGGGTTGTTTAAAAATATGGTTGCTAAAATATCCATAATGTGAAAATAATTTGTCTGTCCCGTTAATCTGATAGATATTACATTGAGTTTATGGACTTTAGAACGGATTCAATGGCTTGCTTTACATTCAACCTCGTTTTCTAACAATGTCAAGTAAAACAACAACAAAAACAGAAAACTTTTTTATGTGAACGCCTATATATATGACTAGCGGTACGGTGTCCCTGGCAAATTTCTAAACCATTTTAGATTGTTTAAGGATGATTATTTCTCTATGAATCAATAAAAAAAATATTGATATATATAATCAGTGTATGCTTTGAATAAATTGTTTGCCAGTAAATCGAACACAGTACTAATAAACCTGGGACAAAGTATGGAATTATTGTATACCCCAGTAGAAACTTGATCTCTATGCCGTGCATAAATGATTTTCATGATAATAGATGTCAAGAAGATCAGATCATAATTATCGAGTGATACCTTTTATTTCTATTAAAATATGTCAAGCATTTATATTAATTTGGAGGAAAAAATATATAATATCCCGTTCTAATTTGTACATCTACCATGGACTTTAAAAGACCGTCAGAAGCTAAGTTTTTTGTTATTTTAATTTATATTTTAACGGAAATTCATACACGAATACACAGACAGAGTGACACTGGTATAATATAATAATAATGCTGATGATAATAATAATAATCTTCAAACGTGAAACAATTGAATACCCCGCTAACGGTGTGCAAATACGTTCCATTTCCCCCCCCCCCCCCACCGAGTGCCTCAAATTTTACCGAAAGTCACGTGACATGTGAGACCAATACCAGACGAAAAGTAAATCACGTAAAGATTTGAAGAAATTTCTGTTATAAACTGATATTAATCAGCAAATTTTTAATTGTTCAGATGACACTGGGTCATAAAATGTTGTTAGAGTATGTTACCGCAACTTGTGACCCTCTCTGGTGCGATATTTGTGTATTATGCAATTATTTAGCGTGAAACGTAGGGGTCCGAGAGAGAATAGCCGATTTATGACACTTCGTTTGACGCGGGTCGGACTAACTTTGAATCGGCATAACTTTTTTAATAATCAAGCAATTAACATGCGGTTTAAAGCAGATGAAAGGGAATTTATTTACAGAGGGAACCGTGTCAGGGATTTTTGTTTGCTTAATCAGCGACTTAATTATCTTTAATTCCGTAATATGTATGGTGAAAAAAGTCGTATAAAATGTTTCACGTTACGTAATATTTTTTTGAGAAAAGATAGAAAAAATTTGAGACACGGTTCCCCAGATATTATAAGTATGTTTATTTTCCGAAAGTTTGATGACAAAAAAATAAAAAATGACTTTGATATGACGATTTAAAATTTTAGGATTTTTATTAAAAATCAATCATTTACAAAGGCATTTTTTTCAAATATGTTATTTTTTATGATGATCAACGACATTTAATGCACAAAGATTAAATAAATAATAATTATTACTAAAATAAGTTGGTTTAAATGACATTTATGTGAGTACCACGGAAAGTGTCTGTTGTCACCTTAACAACTGGAAGACAGCATTATATGTTTTGATAAGGGAGTACACTATGACCACTATTGCATGAAACTTACACGTATATATTCCATCCCAGCTCATCAACGTATCTTTGGGGGTAGGTGCAGCCCTTAAGCCAAGGCCTGAATCCGCCACTGTACGTATAACTGCCCCATTGAATAACTGTTTACGAGCATATTTTTTTCTATTAGACTGTATACATATACATGTATAAAATTATATTGCATAATCCTTACTACTTGTATTTATATTATTTCCACTGCAATTTATGTATTAAGCGCTTGGTACGTATTTATAGCATTGTCGCCCTCTGTATTTTAAAGTATAACCACGATGGCCCTAACGGTATTCCGTAATATATACATGTACGGAAAATTCCGATGATAGGCGAATCATGGAAAAAATCTGTTGATATCGGTGATAATAAATAAAATAACTAATGAGGTTTTCCATGAGCATTTCAGTAATTTGAATGCAGATATTTTAAGAAATGAAAATGACGTAGATAATTTTAATGTTAACAACTTACCAATGTTTAATGAGGCACTGAATTCGCAATTTACTGAGCAAGAAATAGATAAGGCTATAAAGGCGCTTAAGAATAATAAAAGTCCATCTATATTTGATAATATTATTAATGAGTATCTCAAAAATGCTCCTGATTATCTGCTGGCTGTACTTACGCTATTTTTTAACATTATATTAGCTTCTGGTATCTTTCCGGATGTGTGGAGCAAGGGAGTTATCTTACCATTGTATAAAAATAAAGGGGATGTTAATGATCCGGATAATTACAGGGGCATAACAATACTCAGTTGCTTTGGAAAACTTTTCACTTCGGTACTTAATAACAGATTAAATGACTTCTTGGAATCAAACAACATTCTATGTGAAGAACAAGCAGGTTTCAGGAAGCATTATAGTACTGTTGATCACATATTTTCATTAAAACTTCTAGTGGACGTATATCTAGCACATGGAAAAAAATTGTATTGTGCATTTGTAGATTATCGCAAGGCCTTTGATTCTGTAAATCGCACTGCCATGTGGCATAAATTATTAAGTTACAATATTGATGGGAAATGCTTTAAAAATAATACACAATATGTATGACAAAGCTAAGTCATGTGTTAGTTCGAATAATACAATTTCAGATTTTTTCACTAGTCATACTGGAGTAAGACAAGGTGAAAAACTTATCTCCAATATTGTTTTCTCTTTTTCTTGAATGATCTAACTAATTTTATGTCTGATAAATATGAAGGTTTGCAGTTTTCTAAAAGAACATATAAATGATATGTTAAGTGATGATGAAATGGAAGTTTATCTTAACTGTATTTACAATTGTATGCTGGATGACACTGTAATATTGTCAGAGAGCTCTCAGCAGCTTCAGTTAGCATTAACGCTATGTCTGACTACTGCAAGCTTTGGAATCTTGAAGTAAATACAAATAAAACCAAAGTTATTATATTTTGGAAAACCAAGAGAGGTTTGCGTAATATGCCTAACTTTCACTATGAGGGGACTGTCCTTGAAATTGTTGAGCATTTCTCATATTTAGGTGTCCAATTTTCATTTAATGGTAAATTCAGCAGAACTAAAACATTCCTTATTGATCAAGCCCGTAAAGCCATGTTTTCTGTAATTAGGAAATCTAGGATACTGAATTTACCAATAGATATGCAATTACACTAGTTTGCTACAAGGATAGCACCCATATTGTTGTATGGGTGTGAAGTTTGGGGTGTTGAAGATGTGAGTGTTGTGGATAAATTTCAATTAAAATACCTAAAGATAATTCTACGGTTGAAACAGAGTACTCCAAATGTTATGATTTATGGGGAGTTGGGTATTACCCCACTTTCAACACAAATTAAAAGTAGAGTTCTCAATTACTGGGGTAAAATAGTTAATTCTAAATGTGACAGGTCGGAAATTTAGTGACATGGTATGGTATTGGTTTTTTACCGTATAGTACGGTATCTAGAGTTTAGAGCAGTTTCATTCGGAGCGCTTTTGTCATTCTCTATCAGTTGTTGGCGGAGGTAGATGCGTGAAGCTTTTGTCACCTTTTGCTTCTGTAAATTTATGGTTATATTTTGTTGGAAGAAGGTTTTAGTATTGTAAGTTTGTTTATCTCTGTATTGGCCATTGAATTGTTAACGGTTTTGTTTATTTGTTTATTTCTCGGTTGAATTTATTGTTCAGTCGGTTCTGAAGAATTTCCCGCCAAACCCCGCGTCTTTGACCCCTTTGTCCTTTGACTGTCATATGATCTATTCTATTTGTCACTATTGCTAACAATAATTTTACATTCACAGCATGCAGTTACAAACACCAGAATGGGGAGTGTGTGATGTATGTTTAAGTGGAAATACCAAGGATCCCATTGATCCTGAAAGTAATTCTTAATGTTATATTGTTTCTTATTTTTTACATATATCATTGTTAAATGTGCAAAGGATTATATGTAATGTTTTTATTTTAATTCATTTAGGATCGAACCACAAGTATGTTCATTAAGGATCGAACCACAAGTACGTTCATTAAGTATCGAACCACAAGTACGAATGACAATTTAAGTTATTCTTTGATAACATTTACCAATATAATATTGCAATGCTATATGTCATTTTAAGTAATCGTTATATTGTTTAGTAAATATATGCTATTGTATATTTCAGGGTGATATGTATATACTCCTGTATACACATGAATAATTAATTGGAAAAATGTAAATATAAACAGTATGAGTGATCAATAAGTATGTTAGAGTTATCCTGAAAAGAAAATAAAGACTATCTGAACTCTGATGAAATTTATTGTCTTTATCATAATCATGAAAAGATTATTAAGAACCAGGGTTACATAAACATGATAAGATAGTCAGCATTCTATATAGAACAACTCATAATTTATATACTCTGAATAATATTAAATCAGATTGGGTCTGTTTTGTTCGAAATAATTTAAATGATCTTGGATTGTCGCATTTTTGGATAAATCAAAATGTGGAATCTCCTGCTTCATTCAAGAATACTGTCAACTTAAGATTGCGTGATCATTTTATGCAAAATTGGAGAAGTACAATTAATAATTCCAGTAAATGTCTAAATTACAGGATTTATAACAGGATTTTTGTTTTGAGCCATACCTCAGCAAGTTACCTATGAATTTAGCTTTAATTCTCTTTAAATTTAGAAGTATGAATCACAAACTTCCTATTGAAAAAGGAAGGTTTGATGATATTCCAAGAGAACTTAGAACTTGTAACCTATGTACCAGTAAACTCTTTAGGCGACGAATTCCATTATCTTTTTGAATGTTCACATTTAGTCAATACAAGAAAGCTGTATCTTGATAAATATTTCTATGAACGTCCAAGTGCTTTAAACATTTGAAAAATTAAATGAACCATAGTAATAAAGATATCCTTTTGAAACTTGCCATATTTTGCAAAAATATTATGTTATTATTTAAATAATGTTAGCTTATTAGATTATGTATTTTCTCTTTGTTTTTTTTTTGTTTTTTCTCGCAATGATTTTTGATTTTTCTCTCTCATCCTCCATTATCAGTCAATTATTACAGTAATTTTATTACATCATGGAGTTGTATGACCATTTATAATTTGCCATTTTGTAGTATTTTGTTTTTACATATTATTTGCCATTTTGTATTATTTTGTATGTATGTACTGTTTTATGTTGTCACATGCCCATATGGGCCCTGACGTATTCAAATAAAACTTGAAAACTTGAATAACAGAGTTCTCGCCCCTTAACAGTTCACAAATCGCTAGACATTGTTTAAATTGTTTATCATAATGTAAGATGATCAAACATAATCCACAAAGCCTCAGACACCGAGCTTTATTAAGCATAAACACTGAATAATGGATATAAGCGAAAGCTAAAAGTAATCACGCCATGCGAGCTGTAAATCAAATAAGTCCCATTTTAACAAAATCCATCAGGGAACAAAAAAATATTCAATTTTAAATGACTTCTACATAAAAGTAATAAAAAAAAAACTAAACCGTAAATGGTTTGTATAGAGCATGAAGAAATGTAGCTTATACATAAAGGTATAAGACGTTAACATTTTAGTATTCCAAATGGCTTGTTCCAGTTTAATAGTTATCACTCAATGAAAGAATTGGTCACTACGAAATGTTTGAATGAAATAATGAAAAATGGAATCCAGAATAATGCAACGTTTAAATATCATAAAGCAAGATGGAATCAATCATAATGCAAGTTCTAATATCATGTAGCAAGATGGAATTAAGCATAATGCAAGTTCCAATGTCATCAAGCAAGATGGAATTAAGCATAATGCAAGTTCCAATGTCATCAAGCAAGATAGAATAAATGCATTAATTCTGTTCCATAGATATTAAAGGCGTGGCTTATTATATCTTGTAGAATTGCTTACTACATCCTCCTCTTTCTTTAGTTTAGAACTCATCAATAAAATCAATAAACTTAAATCATCAAAACTTTAAATTTAAATGTGCAAACATATTGTAATAAGAAATATTTTTCTTTTCGTATGAAATAAGCTATATAGCAAGTCTATTATTATAAACTCTTCTCCTTTTTCAGCAGAGTTCATTAACCAATGCGATTTACTCTAATCAGTGTACTAGGCATCTGTTTCAACGAAGTAGTGATACATACAATGTTATTGTTAATTGTCATATCTTTTTCTATTTTTCGTAATGTCACAAAATATCAAGCAAATTACATTATTATCACAACATTTGTTCAAACAACTAGCATTGTTATCAAAAGAATGATTTGTTTTTCCGTTCTACCACACAAAAACCAATTATAAGGTAATTTAATAAAAACCAAAAAGTATTAATGTCACGAATAACAGAACGTTCTCAATACGCTATCATTTTTTTCCTAAGATTAATAAATCCAGCAAGCGGATATAAATGATTACACTGCTATGATAGCAAATATAATTAGGGCATTATTATGGCCACACATTAACCCTTATGGCTGTAACGAGAAATGATATCATAGATTAAACCATTTTTCTTTATTTCTTTTAATCTTCATAACGTCTCGGCGGTCGGCGTTTTCTCTGCGGCCTATTTCTAGGTAAAGATGTATTATCTGCAGGTTTCGTCTGCACTGGCTTTGATTCTCCATGAACATATCTAAATTTGGAAAAACGTCCGTGTGATTTCTTTTCCTCTATGTTTGATTGTAAGCATAGATCCTTTCATAGCGATGATTATCCCGGGGGTAGGTCAAACGCTGTTTCAAATTATTCCGTTGTCCCCGTTTTAATAATACACGATCCTCGTCGCCAATGTAACATTTATATTTTCTATTTGGATGGCTTACTAACACACAAACTAAACAAGACCCGAAGGATGGTTTATATATTTTTATTTATATGTGTTGCATCCAAGTATACACTCATAAACTCCCAAACATCAAGTAAACATACGCACAGTAACAATAACGATATTTGATATTAAAGGCGTGGCTTATTATATCTTGTAGACTTGCTTACTACAGTTATCAACTCTAATTAAGAAGGCATCCTATTTCTTTACATCAATAATAATACGAGGTTATTTTATGTGCGTGAAGTTAGCCGGACAGCCGGAACAGCCGGAGCAGCCGGAACTCATTTTCGTCTACTCCGGCTGTTCTGGCTACTCCGGCTAGCCGGAATCCGGTTCCGGCTATACAAGCTGGCCAGAGATTATACGGTAAAACCTGTGCAAAAGACCATTGGCTAATTCCATAATGTAACGTCTAATTACGTCTAATTACTTATCAATACGATCTCCGGCTATTACGGCTAGCCAGAAAAATAGAAATCAAAGCTACAAGATGAAAAAAAAAATCCGACAGCAGATTGAAGAATATAATTATGTGCCATGCATTGTGTGGCCGGGTGTCCGCGGGTATAGGTGTGTCCGTCGGGAATACTCTGGTATTTTGCCGACGGTGAGCCGAAAATCGTTCTAGACAGCTCGCATCTGGCCAATTCCGGCTGGCCCCTGTGGGGACCAGACTTCAATTACGCAGAACCGCACATGGTGGGATGGTTAGGTGGTCTGACTGGGTGTCCGCGGGTATAGGTGTGTGTCCGTCGGGAATACTCTTTTTTGGA
>NW_026865350.1:0-28886 GCF_026571515.1 Ruditapes philippinarum | reverse complement strand
ATAAGGCGAGACAAAAATTTTTTTTCATTTTTTTTTTTTAAAAATTTAAGTTTCAAAAAGTTAATTGAAAGTCTGTTTCAAAATTTATAAAAAATGCCTCTTTAAAACTTTTTGACCTCCCAGCCCTTTTTATTTTTGCAGTTTTTACTAAAGAAAATTTCCCTTTTTGTTTACATTGGTGATTAGAACTCCCACTGCCCCAAAACCCCGCCAAAATTTAATGTACGGGTTGACTGTAAATTAAAGGAAAAATCTTTAAAATCAAAAATCATAATATTTAAGTTCTATTCTAAATTCAATTCAGACAAATTGGACTTTGGGTAAAAATAAAAATTTAAATTAAAATAATTGATTAATAATTAATTTATTGTTTTTACCCTACCCTATCAACCTATTTATTTTAAAATAAATTAAATAAATTAAAATGAATGAAATGAATGAATAAAATGAAATTAAATGTAAATTTGAATGAATGAATGAATAAATGAAGAACGAATATGTATGTAACGCTCAGATCTGAAAAAAACTAAAATATAAACAAGTCAACAAAATTTATAAAGTTTATAAAGGGCTTTTATATGAAATTTTTTTTTATAGATTTACTGTTCACCAATACAAAAAAATTTTTTTTAAAAACAATGTCTTTAACAACCTTAACAATTTTATACAAAATTTAAAATAATAAAAATTTAATCCCAATTTTGGGTTTTTAAAGCAAAATTTTAACCCTTAAAAGGGGAGTGAGCCCTGCTTCAACATAAAAAAAAACTACACTAAAAAAATAAAATTTTTCCCGCCCCCCCTTATTTTCCCAAAAAAAATACTTTACGCCTAAGTTTTAATAACTTAAAAATTCATAGAGTATATATCTTTTGGGTTGACAGCAAAAACAATTAAATAACCCATTATTTGCACGATCTAAAGTAAAAAAAGGTCTTTTTCCCCTTTTAAATTTGTTACAGGTCTTTTAAATTTAAAACAAAATTAAAACAAAAGTATTCGTGACAGCTCATTAAATTAATATATCCGTCTAGGGCATCCCTTTAAACTAATTACTGGTTTAATTACCGTTTCCTAAAATACCCTTCCCCAAACCAAATTAAAAATACTTCCAGGTATTTTAAAAAAAATTATTTAAAAAAAAATTTATGTCACTTTTTAAGTTTGAAAAAATACGAATATTTTTTCCAAGATTAAAAAAGGGAAAAAAAAATCGAACTAAAAAAATAAAAAAAAACTAAAGGTAAGCAATTGACTTTTTTACAATTTATATATAGAAAGAGTTTAAATTATTCATATAAAAATTTTTAAAATTTTGAAAGTAATATTACTTAAAACAAATCAATTTAAAAAGTTTCTTTTTTTTTTTAAACTTTTTTCGGGTTTAAAAAATATAAGAATTGTTTTTAAATATTAATATGATAAAACAAAAATGTTCCGTTATAATAACTATTTTCCTGATTGAATTGTCCTAAAATAAAATGTTTTGTTTTTGCGAAAATAACACTTATCTGCCAAAAAAAACCTAACCCTTTTCCCTTATTTTAATTTAAAATTTTAAACGGGTATTTCCAAAATTTTTTTTTAAATTTCCAAAATTTTAAAATTTTTTCTTTTTAAAACAAAAGCAAAATTTCCCCAAGAATAAAAATTAATTACACTATGGATCAAATAAAAAACAAAAATACATTTTTTAAAAAAATTAACACATTTTCTGTAAAATTTGCCCATAAAAACGTTGTTTCTTTTCGGGCTTTTTAAATTTTATTTTATCCTGGAGATTATGCCCCCCGTTTTTAATCTGAAACAAATTAAAAAAATTAAAAAATTAAGAAACTGTACATGAAATTGTATTAGAAATGTGAAAAATGAGAAAAAAAACAAATTTTTTTTAAATTAATCAGTGGAAGTTTTAAAATTCCCTATCTTTTAATATATACAAAAATGAGCCGAAAGAAATTTTTATAAAAAGTAATTACTAAAGTGAAAAAAACAATAAAAAATAAATAAAAAAAATTTAAAAGAAAAAATATAAAACCCGTATAATCCCCTTTAAAACCAAAACCCTAAAAAATAGAAATCAAAAAAACAAATTAAAAATGTAAAAAAAACTCTGTCCCCAATAACAAATAAAAACAATGGTTTTTAAAAATTAAAGAATAAAATATAAAAAATCGGGCCCGAAATGATTTAAAAAAAACAAAATTAAAAAATTTTCCCATGAAAAACTTAAAAATCAAAAATTTTCTTTTTGTTTTATTTTAAAATTTTTTTCGAATTTTTTTTAAAAAAAAAAAAATTAATAATTTTTAACTTTAAAATAAAATAAATTTGGTGTCGTCTTCAAATCCATTGGTCCTTTTTACATTTTTTGAGCGGTTTCTGCCAGAGGGGATAGAAGTGATTTGCTGTGGGCATTTTCAGCTTTGTTCAAAAACCCGGGTCGAAAATCGTTTCCCATAAAAAACCGACAGTTTTGAAAAGGGTTTTCCCCAACGCTACGGTGAAATTTCCGGGTTCTAGAAAAAGGGTTTCGCGGGCCTGTTGTTTTCGGGGTTTCCCCAAAACCCCCCGGTTTCTAGAATGCCCGTTCTCCCCGTAAAAAGGAAGAAATGCCTATTTTTAATTTTCCCCGTTAAGTTTAGAACATTTTTCTGAAAAACAAAAAACGAAAATTAGAAAAAAAATTGCCCAATTTTAATGCACCACATGATGTTTACATTGTTGGGCTGCCCTCACATATGTCAAAATTTTGGGGTGCTGATCTTTCCTGGATTGCAAAAAAGCCCTTTAAAGCCACCAAATTTTAAAAAGTATGCCTAAAGGCCCATACCAACTTTAAAAACCCGAGGGATAAAGGTACATTTTTTTAAAGGGGTAGTAACATTTAAACACAAAAAAAACTGTAGATTTTTTCAAATGAAAACAAGTTGTTCAAAAAATTTTTTTCCCTCCCAAAAAAATTCCCTTTATAGCAGTTGATTTTAATAATTTCTAACACTTTTCCCCAAATTTTTAAAAAGTTCAAAATATAACAAGTCCTTGTAATAAAAAAATAACCCCACTGTGAAAAATTTTAAAAAAAACAAAGTATCAATAAGATACCCTTTGTAAAGGGAAGTACAGAAATTTTCGCAAAAAAAAAGTTTGACAAACTGTACTGCAAAGATGGGGGAAACAACGTTTTTTTTACGTTTCTTCTTAAAAAACAAATTTTCGTCAAACTGATAAAAATTGTCATTTTTTTTGACAGTTTTTTTATTTTTTTTTAATTTGGGGGGGAAACCCCAAAAAATTTTGGGGGTTTTATGTATTTTTCAGCCCCTTCATCTTTTTAAAATTATATGTTTTTTTGACGGGTTCCCCAATTATCTTGAGAATTCTTTTTTGATTTTTGGACGTCTCTTTTACGTTAATGTTGTCTATCTGGAAGGGGTTTAAAATTTTTGGGAAATATAATGAAGAAAAGGATAAAACCCCTTAAAGGCTGCCCTTTTTTTTCTGAAAAATTTGTCGTCCATTTTTGACTTTTTAAAACACGGGGGGTATAGAGTGTTTTTATCTTTTACTTTTTGCATTCATTATAAACTCCGGCCCAAATGACATTTAACAGGGGACATATTTTTTTTGAAAGACTTTTTCGAAATAAAAAATAACTGTTTAAAAATCCCCAATGTTTCGAAAAAAAAAAACCCCAGATATAATCAAAAAAATCCCCCCAAAAAGGAAAGGGTTTTATCGCTATCAAACCCGATATCGTTTGTAATAAGAAATTTAGAACAAATGCTTCGACGGTATATGACTTATGGTTTTAAATCAGTTGGTATCTTTATATTTTGAAAAATAAATGCAAGTTTTTCTTTTAAATTTCCGGGAAAATAAATGATTCTTTGAGGGTTTTTGCCCAAAGAACAATGTATTTAAAATGCAGATCCCTTTTTAAAGCATGAATTTGGGGGAAAATTTTTTAACCAAGGCGCAAAACCCCAGGTAATTATTAAAGTTTTAAAACAGTTTTTGTTTTAAAAAAGTTTTAGGGAAAAACCCGGGTTTTTTGCAAAATTATTTCCCTTTGTCTGTTTTTTTTGGTATATTGCCCCAAAATAATATTAAAAAACCTTTAAGTTTTTGGGCCCAGAAACTAATAATCCATCGCCCCAATAAAGAATTTTAAAATAGCTTTTGGTAACCTTGGCTTTTTGTTTTAACCAAAATTTTTACAGTTGTTCAAATGTCGTTGTCGTCTTGTAAAAAAAAATTGGGGAAAACACACTTTTTTGGAAAATACTTTTTTGATAAATTGGAGCTGAAAATCTGACAAAAAATTTTAAAAAAAAATTATTTTGAAAAACTATAAAGTTCTTTTTTGTTAAAACTAAAAATTTTTTGTTCCCCGCCTTATTAAGTTTAAAACCCCTCATATTCAAATTGTATTTAGAAACCCTGGGGGACTTGAAGAGTTTTTTCGGTGAAGTATACGCTTTTTCCATTTTAAAAATTTTTATAGACTTCAAATTTTCCCCTCTTTTAAATTTCCCCGTAATGGGAAATTTTTAAAAATTTAAATAAGAAAAAAGGGGTTTTTAAAAAAATTGTATTGGTGCTTAAATGTCTTTTTAAAATTTGAAAAATTTTGTTTTTCGGGTCGGCGGGGTAAGAAAAAATTTTTTAAAGGGCTTTGGAGCTGAAAAACTAAAAAAATTTTGAAGTAGAAAAGGGTGGCAAAATTTAAACTTGGAGTACACTGTGCTAAACTCAATACATCTAATTTATCTTTAAAATCGTTGATGTGCAAAGCCCCAAAGGAAAAAACTAAAATTTTATTTTCTTTTAAAATATTAAAAAAATGTGGTTCCCTTTTGGGAAGGAATATGTTTTAAAACTTTTAAAAACTTCTCTCAAAAGAAATTTTTCCATTTATTGAATTTGAGTTTCTACTGAATTTAAGGGGCATGGTTATTTAAAAATTTTATTTTGTTTTTTTTTCCCCAAAAAATGTTTTGACTGAAAACATTAAAAAATAAAAAGCGAACCTCCACAATAGGGCATGATATTTCTTTGTTTAAAAGCAAATTTAAATTAAAAATTTTTCCCTTTTAATAAAATTGGGAACATCGATTATCCCCCATACCAAATAAAAAATGGGAAATATTTTTTACCAAAAACCAAAAAATACTTTTTTTTTGTTTATTGTGTCCAAAGGCTTAAAAAATCTGTTGGTATTTTTTAAAGTAGGGTTATCATATGTTGTGGGAAGATTTTAAATGTTTTAAATTCTTTGTCATGTTTTTGTTTGTAAAAAAGGCAAAAATTTAAAATCTTCATTTTTTAGTTTGTAAATAATGTTTTTTAAATTTCAAGCAACTTTTTTGTTAACTGTTTTCAACTTTAAAGTAAAAATTTTAGTGAGATAAGTCCCTTGAAAATTTTTAATTCAAAAACAAAAAATTGCTTCCAAATGCGTTTTTGTTATAAAAATTTCTTTAAACTTTTAAAAAAATTAAAAATTATAAATATCTAGTCAGGGCCCAGGCAAATTGAAAAAAGCAACTCAATAAAAAACATCTTCATGTTCTTGAAAAAAAAATTAAATTTGCTTTTTTTTAAAATAAAAAAAAATTTATTTTGATTAAAACAAAAAAATTTTTGGTTTATAGTATTTTAGAAAAAAACTTTCCCAACTAAAAATTTTATTGAAGTTTGATGTTTAAAAAATCCCAAAACCTGGGGCCCTTCAGGCTTTTTGGGGAAAAAACGTTTTTTTTTTTGTGTTTGTATAGATGAAACTTTAAAATTTTCATAATTTTCGTGTCAGAAAGAGTAATGTTTAAATTTTACGAGTGCCCTTTGTTTGTACTTGATTTTTGTCTGAATCTGAGTTTAATTTGTTGACTTTTTATGGCTGAAGCTTTAAAACTTTTTTTACCTTTTATAATTTTATTACGAAATTTTGACCGCGTTTTGGGATAAAGGAAACATTGCCCCATTCGTCCTACTTAATAGTCTGGTTTTGACATTTTATTTTCTTGCCCTTAATTTTTTTTTTAAAATGTAAAAAAGGAACATGGTCTAACACGTCTGAATCGTCCATTTGGGTGATTAAAATCTACGTAACACCCCGGGCCCCAAATTTTTGATTTCTTTAAAATTTTTTTTTGTCCGTCGAATTAAAGCTATCGGAGTTATTTCTTTTGGGTCGAAGTTATGCCCCTTTGGGCGGAAAAAAACATATGACAAAAAACCCCCTCTGCCTGAAGGTTTGGGGAATATCCAATTAAAAACATTTGCTAAACAAAATCTGCCGTGCTTTGTACTTTATGTAAAATTTTTTAAACTAAATTGGGCTTTTTTAACATAGGTGAGAGGAACCCAAATTTTCTCTATAAAAACGGGAATAGGGAATCCATTTTGAAAACTAATTTACTTTACCTTTTGAAATTTTTGTAAATTTAACCCGGGCGTTAACTTTAAAAAATAACCCTTTATCTATTTTTATTTTTCATTCTCGACTCGTTTTCTTTTAAAATTTTTTTTTCAACCCTTTTTTATGTTGTTAGAAAAACTCTATTTGGTTTTTACCCTTTAAAATGATTTTGGAAATATAAAACTGTGCCCCTGAATAAATTTTTCTCGAGGGTTTCCCAAAATTTCGTCAAATTTGGGAAACGGGAGGATCCCCTTTCCCAAAAGATTAAAGAAAAGGCGATTTCTTGTTCTGGTATTGGGAAAACCCAGAATCGTAAGGGGGGCCAAAAATTAAGTTTAAGTGAATATCCCCTTCTTTTTGAATTAAATTTTTGACCAGTTTTTAAAAAAAGATTTACTATGTCTCTATTTTTGCGTTCTAAAGCACCATTGCTAGTCGGCGAAAAGGGTGTCGAGCGTACGTGTTTTTAATTTTTTAAATTTTGCTAAAAATTTAGTAAAAAATGAATTTTAAAAAATTCCCGACCCGTTATTCCCTAACGTCTTTTTGGGGAAAAAGCGTTTCTACTTGGGAAATTTTTTGTCCCTAAAAAAATGTACTATTGACTTGGGCTGAATTATCCGGACTCGCAAAAGCTTCAATAAAAAACCCGGGGAAATATCCCAAAAAAAAGTAAAACCCTGTTTTTTTGATGGAGTAAACGGGAAACGGTCCCAATTTTCATCTATTTTCTTTTTTGATATGAAAAGGATATTTGGGTTTCAGTTTCCATAAAATTTGGGGATTTATTGGTTTTTTAAAATTTTTACTATTTTCATGCCCCACCTGTTCTACAATTGAAACTATATCTTTAAAAAATATTCCGCCAATAAAAATTTGACCTTTTTAAATTGCAAAAAGGGCTCTGTTTCCCGATGACCAAAATTTTTGAAAAAATTTGTCATTAATTCATTTGTTGTAATTGCCTAGGGGCAAAAAAATCTTAAATGAAGGCTCGTCGGTTTTAAAAAGTTTTCCGGGAAATTTTTTAATTAAAAAAAAATTTTTTTATTTTTAACTCAATATTTAAAGTTTTTCCCCATGGTTTTTGACATTTTTTTTCTGTTGTAAATTTTGATTTAATTAAAAAAAATTTCCCGGGTCCAAATTTTTTTGTTCAAAATTGCAAAGTTTTAAATTTTCTAAATTTTTAAAACCCTTTTAACTATTAATTCTTAAGGGGTCATTTTTCTAATTTTGCTTATCTTCCCAAATCTTTCCTGAAATTTTTTATTAATTGCATTTTCATTGTTTGAATTTTTCATACCCTGTTATCTGGAATATCGCTGGAAAAAATTTTTTACTCTGTCTCAAAATTCAAAATTAAATTTTTTTCCTGTTTGGGTTTGCTGGTCTACTTAAGGGAAAACTGGGAAAATAAAATTTAATTTTTCCTGGGATATGTTCTATTTTTAAAAAATTATAAATTTTATAGCCAAGTTTCCCCCGCTGTTTTTTTTATTGTTTAAAAAAAGGGATCTAGAAAAGTGGGTTAATGATTTTTTGTCGTAAAAATTTAGTGAATTTTTGCGCCATGTAGATAATGATGTAGTTTAAATTTTAAAAGTAAAAAAAATTGGGCCCAAAAAATTTCCCTTTTCAAAAATATGGGAAAATTTTTTTTTTGGGGTTTTTATTGAAACGGTGGGGATATGAAAAAAAAATTTCCCTTTTGATTAACATAAGAACCTTGGTCGTTTGGTTCCATCCCCGAGTAAAACCCCCGATAAACATAATTCCCCTTGCATCACAGTAAAAGTTTTTTAAGGCTTATTAATCTAGGGGAAAAACCCCCATATGGAAATTTAAAAGACTTTCCCCTTTAATAAAAACAAAAATTTTTTTGACATTCCTTTAGTCCATTAAAAATTAAAATTCTTCCTTGTTAAGTCAATTAGAGGGGATAAAAATTTCTGTGTAATTTTTTTCCAGAAACTAATCATAAATCTATTAAAAAAACCAGTCAAAAACCCAAAAGTGACGAACCCTGTTTTTGAACTATAGGTGGAGAAATTTTCCTTTTTAGCTTTTATTTTGGGTTTTTAAATTTGGGTTTAAAGCCATGGGATTAACCACGAAACCTAGAAAATTTTAATTTTTCCCGGGCCCGTAAAAAATTGGGCATTTCTTCAACTTGAGGGGTTTTTTCCTTTTGTTGCCGTAACCTCTGGAAAACAGTTTTATATGCTTTAAAAAGTCCCCCGTTTAAATTTGAACTAAAAACCCCAAATTAAAATCATCGGGTTTAAATGTAGCAAAATCATCCCCAGTCTTTAAGAAACTATTTTCCAAATTAAAACCTGAAAAAAAACCCGGAGAGGTTTTTTCTAATCCAAAAGGAACCGCTCAAATTTGATACATGCGACAAAAGTTTGGAGTTGAGAATGCTGTTTTTTGTTTATTCTTTGTTCTCTGATAGGTATGTTGGTGAAAGCACTCGCTAAGTCAAGACTCGTAAAATATTGACAATGTCCAAGTTTGGCTATTATTATCCTCCAATAGCGAGGCAATGGATACGCCTTATTATCTGTTATCTGATTAAGTTTTCGAAAATCTACGCAGAAACGGCTTGGAGCCGTCGGACTTTGAGACAAATGTACAAAAGGGAATGCCATGGCGAGTGACATGGTGTAATAAATTGCCTGCCTGAAGCATTTGTTTTATAGCGTCCGGATGTATCTTGAAGATTTTTTAAAAGGAATCTTATATGGCTTTTTAATTTAATTGGTGGACAATGGTCCCTGTGTCTATTTTCATTCAATTGTATTAGTACCTATCAATTCTGAATCATCTTTTGCAAAAAACATCTCTATTTGATTTTAAAAAATCTTTAAGCATATTAGCGTGCTGAACTGGTACCTGAATATCATCAAAAAAAAATCTGGCTCACACGTGTTTTTTATTACGTTCTGAGTTATGGATGATATTTCATATCTGTCAACAACCTTTACCTGCGCGAGTGAAGTACCTGCCCTTAACCTAATAGATTTGTGAGTATTATTTACTATCATGACAGGTATTTGCCTATGGCTATGAAGGTATACCACTGAATCTATAATTTTTTACCTGAGGTTCAGAATTTATGTCACAGTCAAATTTTGCCGGACAATTCATATGGAACATTTTCCTTTAGTAAACCATGATAATATTTTAATTTTCCTCTTACTATGTGTGATGTTTGAGGTTGTAAAACACAATCATTTTCGAGTCTAACAATAGAAGCTACGTGTATATCTTCCTCTAAAGCAATATAATGGTGATCAATTCGTAAACAATTTAAATCATAATAAAGTCGAACACCATTTTTCGACAAAAAATCTCTCCCTAAAATAGCGCTTCGATTAATATTTTTTACCAAAAAAAATTTATGTGTTTTCTTTACTGAACAATTTTAAATGTAAGATCTATACAACCTTTAACGTGTAAAAATTGACCATTTACAGACTGAAGATTCGCGGATTTATGAATTAATTTTTGGTTTATTTTTTTGAGTGACAAATAAGATCTAAATGATAAAATCGATACTTCAGCACCTGTATCAATAAGGCTTCTAAATCTAACATTTTCCAATTTTTATAAAACAAGAATTAGGATTACCGCAAATTGCAATATTGAAAACACGTGACTTCTTATTTCTCCTATTATCGACTCTATAATAAGAGTTAATTAGTTTTTTCGTGGCGTATAACGCATTTGTGTTTTACATTCCCTAGCGATGTGACCTTTTTGCCCGCAGCTAAAACAAGTAAGTTTAGATTTCCAGTCTTGTTTTGCTAATTGTCTGTCCTGTGTATATCTGTCATTATTACCCAAATTTCCCCTAGGGTAATATCTCTGTCTGTAATTATCATTATTTTGCCTAAAATACCTTTGTTGGTTGTCATGAGGTCGGTCTGATGATCTATATTGACCGTTATTCGAGGTAGAGTATCTGATATCAGAATTTACCTGTAATATTTGCCTAGGTTTTTTTTTCTACAATCAGAAATATGATGACCTGGTTTTCTACAATAAGCACAAGTTCGGACTTTAAAATGATCAATTTCCATAGGTTCTTGCCCTGGAGAAAGGTGATATTCAGAGGAATGTTGGTTATTTTTGAAATCTTAAATTAAACCTAGTTTCTTAAATTTTGTTCATTCATAGCCGATCGAACTGCATTTTTGTAAAGTATCTGGATTATCTCGCATGACTTTCATCTTGAGATAATTTTCACGTAACCCGTCCGTAAAGAACATGATAATTTGTCTTTCAATCAGAGCTAAATTCCCGTCAGTTCCCCTATAAGCTATTTCCGCTAAAGATAATAATCGTTCTGCAAAAAGTTGAACATTTTCATTTTTGTTTTGTTTCATTGATCGTAACAAAGAAAATGCGTATTGTGGATCTTGAATAATGTCAAACCTTGAACCTAATTCTGTTTTGAATTCATCCCATGTGCTGTCAGGATGATCTCTTAAATGTTTATTAATAAAATCACTAACCGAATTTTTACTTGACTGATACGCGACAAGCTTTAATCTTTCCTCAGGTACCCTATTTAATACCCCAAATTTCTCAATACTCTTAATCCATAATTTAAAATCCCCCGGATCACCTTGAAAAGCCGGGATAACTTGGGAAATACTTTGTGTGCCAACATAAGAGCTAACATTACTTAGTTCCCTACTTAAACTCTCAAAAATTCTAGCAATATCTGGTTCTGCCATAGTCCTAAGCCAACAACAAATACAAAAAAACAGAGGATAAAAAACTCACCGAAACTCGTGTCTGGCTCCGCTGGAAACTGGTTCCCGTGGCTGATCGAATAATGGCCCCCTTCGTCGTTGTGTTCCGCAAAAAACTTCTGGTGTATCGAATCCTGTAGTCACTAGAGCACCAAATCGTCCCTTGTAGTGTAACGCTCAGATCTGAATAAACTCAATATGAACAAGTCAACACAATATAAAGTTTATAAACGTCATATATATGTATTTATTTTATATGATTTACTGTTCACCAATACAACACAATTGTTTTAACAATGTCTTTAACAACTTAACAATTCTTATACAAATATTTAAAATAATAAGAATTAATGCCAATTGCGTATTTAGCATAATTTAACCTTAAGTGAGTGAGTCTGCTTCAACATCAAAAACTACACTAAATAATCAAATATTTCGCTCCCCTTATATACTAAAATACTTTACGCCTAAGATTTAATAACTTAATAATTCATAGAGTATATATGCATTTGTTGACAGCTAAACAATTAAATAACCCATTATATATGCACGATCTAAAGTACAAAAGGTACACTTCCCGTTTAGTGTTGACAGGTCTATTAATTAACTAAATTAAACATAGTATTCGTGACAGCTCATTAAATTAATATATCCGTCTATGCATACCGTTAACTAATTACTGGCTAATTACCGTTATCCTACAAATAAGCAAATAAATAAAAAAATCAAAAAAATCATTCATTTAATTATAAATATATAAATAGACAGATAATAAATAATTAAATGAATAGGTTAATAACTCAATGAACAAATAGATAATTAAACTTATAATTTAATTAAATGAATAAATCAATAAAAAAAATTAGTCAATTGATAAATTAATAAACTAATATTCTAATAAACTAATAAATTAATAAATTGATTAGATAGATAAATTAATTAATAAATTTATAAATTCATAAATTAAATCATTCGTTAATGTAACAAATGTCCAATTAGTCTCATATTGAATTAGAATGGATCTGAAATATTATAAGTTTCATAAACAGTATAACAGTCACCTGTACATTAAATTTGGGCGGGGCGTGGTCAGTGCAGTTCTAATTACCAATGAAAACAAAGGAATTATCTTTCGGATAATAACTTGATTGGATAGCAACATAAATGACTGGCAGGTCTGATTGCCCCCTAAAAGAATGTTGACACCACTTGAACGTGTGAAAAACATAACCATCGAAGGTCATAAATTACGTATTACATCCTTTTGTTCACAGAGATCAATTAAGTTTTATTTCCCTTCATGATGGGGCTTTTTCATAACAGCATTATTATATAAAAGACACACACACACACACAGAAAAAAAGAAGAAAAAAAACACGGTTTAAAAGAATGATAAAAAATAAAGAAAATGAGGATGTTGATCATTTGAAAATAAATAGTTCATATATAATAATGTAAGTTATAATAATTTATACATGTACGCCGTTTGTAACGGAAATTAGAGCGTTTAAGATGTTTTCTCGTCTGTTTCATTGATCTCTTTCTTTCTTTGTAATAATTGAATGGCTATTGTGTAAAAAGCGGCGTATTTGAAAATCGTGTAGGCACGTTCATTTAGAGCACTTAAATAACAAATCATTTTTTACATAAATTTAACTTGTACAACACGCCAAAAGAAACAAAACAGCATATATTTTAATGTATTAGCGAGGAAAAGAAATACACATAAGTAAACTGACATGAAGGTTAACAAAATAAGGTAGTGATTTTCCTATGTCATCAATTAATATGGCGGCAGAAACTACCGATTACTTATTTATTTATTATTTATTTTTTATATATTATCTCATTCATTCATTCATTCATTCATTCATTCATTCATTCATTCATTCATTCATTCAATTAATTTAATTAACTTATTGATAAATAAATAAATAAATAAATAAATAAATAAATAAATAAATAAATAAATAAATAAATAAATAAATAAATAAATAATCGGCAATATCTGCCGCCATTTAATTGATGACGTAGGAAAATCACTACCTAATTTTGTTAACCTTCATGTCAGTTATACTTATCTGTATTTCTTTTCCTCGCTAATACATCAAAATATATGCTGTTTTGTTTCATTTGGCGTGTTGTACAAGTTATACATATCCAAACAAAAATGCTTTTGATATTTAAGTGCTCTAAATGAACGTGCCTTCACGATTTTCAAATACGCCGTTTTTAACACAAATAGCCATTCAATTATTCAACTGGATTGTAAACAAAGAAAGAAAGAGATCAATGCAACGGACAAAAAACATCCTAAACGCTCTAATTTCTGTTACAAACTATGCAATTTACGGCGTACATGTACATATAATTTGTAAATTTACATTATTATATATGAACTATTCATTTTCAAATGATCAACATCCTCATTTTCTTCTTTCTTTATTTTTTATCATTCTTTTACACCGTGTTTTTTCTGTGTGTTTTGTGTGTGTGTCTATGCTATTATGAAAAAGCCCCATCATCAAGGGTAATAAAACTTAATTGATCTCTGGGAATCAAAGGATGTGTAATATGATACGTAATTTATGACCTTCGATGGTTATGTTTTTCACACGTTCAAGTGGTGTCAACATTCTTTTAGGGGGGCAATCAGACCTGACAGTCATTTATGTTGCTATCCAATCAAGTTATTATCCGAAAGATAATTCCTTTGTTTTCATTGGTAATTAGAACTGCAATGACCACACCCCGCCCAAATTTAATGTACAGGTGACTGTCATACTGTTTATGAAACTTACGGTAATCATCCAATCGAAATCATAATATTTCAGATCTATTCTAAATCAATATCAGACTAATTGGACATTGGTTACTTTAATGAATGAATTAAATTATTAATTTATAAATTAATTAATAACTTTATTTATTTAATCAATTTATTAACTTATTGGTTTATTTATTTATTAATTGATTTATAAATTTATTTATTTAATTAATTTATAAGTTAATTAATTTATTAGATTATCAATTTATTGATTTATCAATATATTAATTCAATTATTTATTTTCTATCTATTTATATATTTATAATTAATTGAATGAATGAATGAATGAATGAATGAATGAATGAATGAATGAATGAATGAATGAATGAATGAATGAATGAATGAATGAATGAATGAATGAATGAATGAATGAATGAATTTATTTATTTATTTATTTATTTATTTATTTATTTATTTATTTAATTGATAAATAAATAAATAAATAAATAAATAAATAAATAAATAAATAAATAAATAAATAGTCGGTAATTTCTTTTGCCATTCTAATTGATGACGTGGGATATTACTTTGTTAACCTTCATGTCAGTTATACTTATGTGTATTTCTTTTCCTCGCATATACATCAAAATATATGCTGTTTTGTTTCATTTGGCGTGTTGTACAAGTTATATTTATGTAATTAAAACAAAAATGCTTTTGTTATTTAAGTGCTCTAAATGAACGTGCATTTACGAAAATGTACGATTTTCAAATACGTCGTTTTTAGCACAAATAGCCATTCATTTATTCAACTGGATTGTAAACAAAGAAAGAAAGAGATCAATGAAGCAGACGAAAAACATCCTAAACGCTATAATTTCTGTTACAAACTATGCAATTTACGGCGTACATGTATATATAACTTGTTAACTTACATTATTATATATGAACTATTTATTTTCAAATGATCAACATCCATTTTTTCTTCTTTTTTTAAATTTTTTATTATTCTTTTAAACTGTGTTTTTTTCCCCTTTTTTCTTTTGTGTGTGTGTGTCTCTCTTATATAATTATGCTGTTAAGAAAAAGCCCCATCATGAAGGGTAATAAAAGATAATTGATCTCATTGCTAATTAGAACTGCACTGACCACACACCGCCCGAATTTAATGTACAGTTGACTGTCATACAATTAATTAATTTATTTATTTAATCAATTTATTAAAAAAATATTTATTTATTAATTCATCAATTTATCAATCTATTAATTTATTTATTGATTTCTTTATTCAATTGTTTATTTATATATTTATATATTTATAATTAATTGAATGAATGAATGAATGAATGAATGAATGAATGAATGAATGAATGAATGAATGAATGAATGAATGAATGAATGAATGAATGAATGAATGAATGAATGAATGAATTTATTTATTTAGAATTAATTAATTAAATTGACTGTCATACTGTTTAAATAATTTTTTTAAATATTTCTACAATGTATAATAATACTTATTTATTTAAGTCTCATTCATGCACATACACAAATAAAATTCATAAGCAAACATAAAACACAGAAAAGTACATGACCATTCAATCATTGAATTATAAGAGACTAGTAAAACATTTATAATAACACGAAACTATCATACTTATCATAAAATTATATCCTACTATAAATAATAACTAACTACACAGAACAAATACTATAAATTAATGGAAAGAAATATACATTTATATATTTATATGATTAAAAAAAAAAAACAGTCGCTATTAATGTTTATGAAACTTAAGGTAATAATCCAAGCGAAATCATAATATTTCAGATATATTTTAATTCATTATTAGACTAATTGGACATTTGTAACATTAATTCATAAACCAATTAATTAATTTATCTATTTAATCAATTTATTAAAAAAATAATTTATTTATTTATTAATTCATCAATTTATCAATCTATTAATTTATTAATAAATTTATTTATTGATTTCTTTATTTAATCAATTAAATAAGTGTATTAATTGATTAGTTTATTAATATATTGATTTATCAATATGTTAATTTAATTATTTATTGTTCTATTTATTCATATATTTATAATTAATTGAATGAATGAATGAATGAATGAATGAATGAATGAATTTATTTATTTATTTAGAATTAATTAATTAACTAATAAATAAATAAATAATTAATTAATTGAGTAAATAAATAACTAATTGGACCGGACCTATTTCATTTTAAAAAGGTCAGAACCGAATATTAACATGTAGAAACACTTTTACTGCTAAACTTTCGATCCAATTATTAAAACAAAAAAAAAGATATAGATGAATTCTCCCATAATGTTATTCTCCCATCACGCTCTAATGGGGTATTTCTCCAAGTTAGCCATCATGGGAGATTTCTCCCATTTTAATTTTGGGAGGTTTCCGCACCATTTTAATTTTGGGAGATTTCTCCCATTTACTAAATGGGTTAGTTCAGCCAATGGGAGAATTGCAAAATTCTTTAAATATATTCCTTGAATACTTATAAGTTTATTATAAGTATTATATATTCAACATATGTAAAAATATTTAGAAAAAAAAAAATTTTTTCTCCCACGGTTTTATTCTCCCACTTTAAGAAAATGGGGTTTTAAGCCCACTGAAGTCAGTGGGACACGTAAAAAACCCGTGGGAGAATTGAAAAACCCCATGGGAGGTCACACTTTGAACGCTCACACAGCGTTTAATTATTGCGCTATCTTTGTGTAATCGGTCAATAATCGTCTATTTTTATCCAAATTACTGTTTGATTTAACTTTTTGTATTGAAACTTTGTTAAAAAGGGTAGTTGAGTTTGCGATAATTCCGGATTTGCAAACTTATTCCGGAGGCTGTTTATATTAAAAAGGCTTGTTCTTAAAAAAGTACACCAATTCATGTTTGTTAACAATTATCTAAAACCGTAGCACATTCCTAGTTAACCATCCATAAATGAAATCAATTGTATGTAGTTTTGAAAAAGAATTTGATAATGTGGATTCATCATTTTATGTAACTAAACGTATTTACCTCAAGAATTTGATCTCCCCTTATTAACACTTTATTTTTCTGTAAATTCATTGAAACCTTTCATTAAAGTGTATTATATCTTAAAAAACAAAAGTTCGAAGAAATTAATGATCATTAAGTCGAAACTGAATTTTTAAAACAATTTTCAAATAATTTTGTTCATTATGAAAACAAAATGTCATTACCAGATTTCAAAACAATCGTATTAATACGGAACAAATCTTTAAATGACAAAAATATGATATTTTCTAATTAAAACATGCCACTTTATCTAGAGATTTAGAATGCTTTGACTTTCATACCAAAAAGTATTAAATAAAAAAAAACAAATCTGGAAACAAAGTGATCCCTCGGAATCATTAATGCCAACAAAATTACATGAAAATTGCAGAATCGGTTTGATTGAGTATCTACGTGAGGGACAATGAATAAGTGCAACATCCTCCACGCCCCTTAGCATCGGCTTGAGCGGTACTCAATTCTCAACATTTTATAGTGTTGGCATCAATGATCCCGAAGGACCAGAAAATATAACAACACTGAAGTGAAGTACGGGGCAACTTTTTACGGCTGCCACACGGCACTTGACACCTGCTGTTGTGAAGTACAAAATTCTGGAAACAAAGTGATCCCTCGGAAGCATTAATTACAACAAAATAACATAAGAATTGCAGACTCGGTTTGATTGAGTCTGTACATGAGGGATAATGAGTCTGTACATGAGGGATAATGGTTAAGTGCAACATCCCTCACGCCCCCTAGCACCGGCTTGAGCGGTACTCAATTCTCAACATTTTAAAGTGTTGGCATCAATGATCCCGAAGGACCAGAAAATATAACAACACAGAAGTGAAGTACGGGGCAACTTTTTACGGCTGCCACACGGCACTTGACACCTGCTGTTGTGAAGTACAAAATTCTGGAAACAAAGTGATCCCTCGGAAGCATTAATTACAACAAAATAACATAAGAATTGCAGACTCGGTTTGATTGAGTCTGTACATGAGGGATAATGGTTAAGTGCAACATCCCTCACGCCCCCTAGCACCGGCTTCAGCGGTACCCAATTCTCAACATTTTAAAGTGTTGGCATCAATGATCCCGAAGGACCAGAAAATATAACAACACTGAAGTGAAGTACGGGGCAACAAAACCACTACATCAGAATACATAATTAGTAACTTATAAAGAACTAAAACAAAACAAATAAATGATTTAATATGAGGCACATAATGTCAAAAGGCACAGGGGAAGGGGACATGAGACACGGGGATGGGGGGGGGATGGAATAAAATAAACAAGAGCCACCGCCGGGCGGGGGCAACGCTCGACTTTTTACTTTTTCTAAACGCAAACATAGAAAGGTTTGAACATATATTAACGTTTCCTTTTTATAAATTTAGTTGGTCTGTCTTGTCACATTAGTTTTGTTTATATATTTTGTATATATATATGAATAGAAACATTTAACATATTTCTAAAAATAGCAACAGTACGCAATTTCTTAAAATAGCAACATGACGCAATTTCTAAAAATAGAAAAAATGACAATTTCTAAAATTAGAAAAAAATGACGCAATTTCTAAAAATAGAAAAAATGACGCAATTTCTAAAAATAGCAACAATGATGCAATTTTTAAAAATATAAAAATTGACGCAATTTCTAAAAATAGAAAAAATGACGCAATTTCTAAAAATAGAAAAAAATGACGCAATTTCTAAATATATAGAAAAAAAAATGACGCAATTTCTAAAAATAGACGCAATTTCTAAAAATAGAAACAATGACTCAATTTCTAAAAATAGAAAAAAAATGATGCAATTTCTAAAAATAGAAAAAATGACGCAATTTATATATATATATACGTGTGTGTATGCACATATATTATATATGCATGTATATATATATATATAATATATATATGCGTATATATATATATATACATGCATATATATGTATATATTATATATATATATATACATGCTTATAATATATACATATATAGATGTATATATATATACACATATATATATATATATATGCATGATTATATATACATGCATATATATATATATATATATATATACATATATATATACACACACACACATTTATATATATATATATATATATATATATAATACATATACTATACATGATATATATATATATATATATTTATATATACACACACACCAATAAATGCACAAATCTGAGAAAATTCAGTAATATAACCTTCAAGGTCAAGGTCATTAAAGAGCCCAACCAAATTTGGGTTACATGGAAACGTAACATCTTTAAAATTATTGATTCACGTATTAATTTTTATCGTAGAAATGAACATCTTTTGCCACCTAAAACAAGACTTACTTTAAGACATCTGAAGAAAGATATTCTAGCTTTTCATTCAAAATTTGTTTTGGTGCCAGCGGACAAGGCGGCTAATAATATTATAATTGTATGACGAATCCATTACATTAACGTTTTGCATAAGGAACTTAATAGTACTAATGCGTTCATTGAACGCCGCCTTTCCTTGTTGATCTTGTTTTTCATATTTTCTAAAACCTCTGCCTCCGAAAAAGACATTGTAAACAATCATATTACTAATATTTCAAATCTTAAAGTACAAATTAATGAAAAAGAACTTAAACTTCCTATTATGTATTGGATTCCTAAATTACATAAAAAACCTTACAAAGCTAGATTCATTGCTAATTCTACATCTTGCACTACAAGTAAACTTTCTATTTTATTGACGTCTTGTTTGACTGCCATTAAAACACATGTAATTAGATATTGTGATAAAGTCTATGAAAACACAGGCAAACATCTCTTTTGGTCAATTAAAAATTCTGGTGAAATCTTGGATAAATTCAAAATTAAGAACTTTCAAGCTTCAACTGTCAGTACATACGATTTTTCTACACTTTATACAACTTTGCCACATAAATTAATCAATGATAATCTAATTTCCCTAATTCAGAAAATATGAAAAACAAGATCAACAAGGAAAGGCGGCGTTCAATGAACGCAACCCCCATATGACCCAGCAACAAGAACCAATGGCAAGGAGCAAGGGAAAACTTTTAACTTTTGCAAGGGAAAAAGTTACCTTTCTAGCACGTAATTGTAACAAAGCTTTTTTTACTAACGGTATTGTAAAACATTATAATATGTGGACCTGTGACGAAGTTTGTAGAGCACTCTGACTGCTGGGGAGTTTAAACCGGTTAATGGTGCACCAAACCTCGCTCTTAGCCCCACCATGTTCCTATAAACGAGACAGTGTAAATAAAATGATTCCCCGCCAAGTGAAATTCTAACAGTTGTCATGGTTACAAAAGGTTAAAAAAGTAAAACACTAAAATGATCATGTAGAAACATATAAAAGTAAACCCAATGACCATAACAAAAGTACTCAATGTCCTAAAGGAAGACAGAGCAACAAGAAAATCACCTACAAGGGCCCGACGAAGCAAGACAGAAGACGAACATTAAGACAATTCAGTCCCAAAGGGCTTTACGAACTATCCATCATAGAGTCTCCCACTTGGTCCGTCAGATGCAATCAAAAGAGGAAAGTGTAGTGTCCAACTGTAAAAGGGTTGAACACTCAACATGCAGTATGTCTTAAAATAGTAGGGTCATAACCTCTTTTAATAAAACGTTTAATGATTTTAGTAAAAACAGCAGAAAAATTACCATGACCCAAAATCTTACGAAGTTTGTAAACCACATCGCCATAAAAACCAGGCTGGCTAATCCCTTGTCGCAGAAGAGTTTTTAAATCACTATTGAATTTAGAAATTAAATCAAAGTTACGATTGTAAAATTTAGTAAAATATTTCCGTAATTTATGATAGCGGTAGCCCTGTTTTAGAAGCTTGCTGGTAATAAAAATATTCCGCTCGTTGAAATCATTTACGTTGTTACAAGCTGTAGCGAATCTAATTAACTGAGAAACATAAACCCCGTAGGATGTTGCATGGGGTACGTCTCCATCCAAATGTGGATAATTAACTATACAAAAGTCAAAGTCATCTCTTTTATCATAAATTTTCGTGTGAATAGAATTGTTGTTGATAGTAATATAAAGATCCAAAAATGATGTACTAAAATTTCAAGAGTTCGTTTTATTAAGTTGTAGTTCATGTGGATAAATGTCAGACACCATTTGATCAAAATAAGGATTATCTAAATTAAAAACATCATCATGGTATCTGGAAGTATTATTAAATGCGACTATAACATCTTGTTGTTTCTCTTCAGAGAGACTCAACATAAAGTCTCTTTCATAGCAGTACAAAAACAAATCGGCGACCAGGGGTGCACAATTAGTACCCATAGGAATTCCTATGATCTGTTTAAATAAGGTATTACCAAACCTGACATAAATGTTGTCTAAAAGAAAAGAGAGTGCTCTACAAACTTCGTCACAAGTCCACATAGTATAATGTTTAACAATACCGTTAGTAAAAAAAGCTTTGTTAGAATTACATGCTAGAAAGGTAACTTTTACCCGTGCAAAAATTTTCTGAATTAGGGAAATTAGTTTATCATTGATTAATTTATGTGGCAAAGTTGTATAAAGTGTAGAAAAATCGTATGTACTGACAGTTGAAGCTTGAAAGTTATTAATTTTGAATTTATCCAAGATTTCACCAGAATTTTTAATTGACCAAAAGAGATGTTTGCCTGTGTTTTCATAGACTTTATCACAATATCTAATTACATGTGTTTTAATGGCAGTCAAACAAGACGTCAATAAAATAGAAAGTTTACTTGTAGTGCAAGATGTAGAATTAGCAATAAATCTGGCTTTGTAAGGTTTTTTATGTAATTTAGGAATCCAATACATAATAGGAAGTTTGAGTTCTTTTTCATTAATTTGGACTTTAAGATTGGAAATATTAGTTATATGATTGTTAGTCCCCTACCGGTTTACCGGAGGGGACTTTAGGTTTACCCTCCGTCCGTCCGTCCGTCCGTCTGTCAGTCCACAAAACTGGATCCCGCGATAACTTGAAAAGTACTGAAAATATTTTTATGAAACTTGATATATGGATAGATGGCAGTATGGAGATTATGCACGTCTTTTTATTTTCTTCCTATGTTGAACATTCTTGTTGCTATGGCAACAAATAGGCTGAAAATATGGCAAATTTTACACATAAACTGGATCCAGTGATAACGCAAAAAGTACTGTAAATATTTTTATGAAACTTGATATATGGATAGATGGCAGTATGGAGATTATGCACGTCTTTTTCTTTTCTTCCTATGTTGAAAATTCTGGTTGCTATGGCAACAAATAGGCTGAAAATATGGCAAATTTTACACATAAACTGGATCCAGTGATAACGCAAAAAGTACTGTAAATATTTTTATGAAACTTGATATATGGATAGATGGCAGTATGGAGATTATGCACGTCTTTTTCTTTTCTTCCTATGTTGAAAATTCTGGTTGCTATGGCAACACATAGACTGAAAATATGGCAAATTTTACACATAAATTACACCCAGTAATAACTCAAAAAGTACTGGAAATATTTTTATGAAACTTGACATATGGGTAGATGGCAATCTTGAGATTATGCAGGTCTTATCAGTTCTCCCTATTTTGAAAAAATATTGGTTGCCTTGGCAACAAATAGGCTTAAAACATGGCAAATATAACAATATTTGTGATTAGTCAAAAAGAGCTGAAACTTTTTATGAAATTGCATCTTTAATTCCAGAGTTATCTTCTCTTTAAGAATTTTGTTTTTTAAAATGTTATATTTTCATAACAGGGATGTTTCAAATATTAACTTTAGAGTGTCCTTCAGTTCGTCTGTCTGTCTGTTCATAAAAACTTTTTCCTGTGATCACTTTTAAAGAACATTTCCAACAAATTTACCTAAAATAGAGAAAAATTTACACATTAGTGAATGGCCAATGGCCCTTCAGAATGCTGATGGGGTTCTATCCGGTAGGGGACTTATGGATTGCTTGCAATACTATGATAATTGCTTGTTTACAATGTCTTTTTCGGAGGCAGAGGTTTTAGAATACGCATTAGTGCTATTTAGTTCCTTATGCAAAACGTTAATGTAATGGATTCGTCAAACAATTATAATATTATTAGCCGCCTTGTCCGCTGGCACTAAAACAAATTTTGAATGAAAAGCTAGAATATCTTTTTTCAGATGTCTTAAAGTAAGTCTTGGTTTAGGTGGCAAAAGATGTTCATTTCCACGATAAAAATTAATACGTGAATCAATAATTTTAAAGATGTTACGTTTCCATGAAACTAGAGCATTACTATCTGCATTTTCACGGCGACACCATTTGACCGAAAAATCCTCTATAGATTCAGCAATCTGACCACGACAAGCATTAAAATCAATCTCAGAAGGAATTCAATATTTAAGTCCTTTCAAGAATAAGTTACGAATTCTTTTGTCTGCAATTATATCAAAATTACCAGTGATTATATGGCCAAAATCTGAATTACAGAATTTAGAAGTATTGCAGTCTCAAGTTGTTGGAGTATTAGACTGAATATCTAAGTCAGAAACCACTTTGTTGTAATTAAATATGATATTTCTAACAGGTTTCTTATATTTATAGCAAATAATTGGTATCTCAGAGAAGTCTGCCTTTAAGTCCAGCATCCTTGAGATCTTTTAGGATACCATATTTCCAAGTAGTATCGTAAGCCTTCTCAAGATCAAAGAAAATTGATACCAGGTGTTGTTTATTTACAAAGGCTTCTGTAATAAAAGTTTCAAGTCGTACAAGATATCTTGATCGTTTGTACTTCGCTGTTTACGAAAACCTGACTGAAAATTAGTAATAATTTCATTATTTTCTAGATACCAAACTAACCGATTATTTATCATTCTTTCGAATGTTTTGCAGAGGCAACTTGTCAGTGAAATTGGGCGATAATTTGTAGTGTCAGTTGAATCTTTTCCAGGTTTAGGGATAGGGATAATAATAACCAACGCATTTTTCCAAGTGTTGGGAAATTCACCAGAAACCCAAATTCTGTTAAAAATTTCAAGAAGCAAGTCAAGAGATTGGGGCGGTAGGTGTTTAAGAAACTGGTAGTAAATTTCGTCCGGGCCTGCAGCACTGTCTTTTGCAGTTTTAATTGAATAAATTAAGTCGTCAATAGAGAAAAGGGAATTATAGTCTTCGTCATTTCTTGAAGTAAAATTAATACAGGACTGACATGATCAGTAGATACATGATTATTCAAAAGTGTATAAACACAAGAATGTAACTCTGGTATATATTGTTGTTTTTCGAGGTCAAATAGTTCAACTGGTTCGTTTACATTTATGCTTTTCAAATTTTCTAGTTCTTCTTCCATCAATACTTTTTCATTATTTAATGCTTGTATAATTTTTTATTCTTTGAATTTTTTTCAATAACCTTTTCTAACTCATCTCGTAAAATATTTATTTCAGTATCGTCATAAACACTCCCCTCCTCATCTAACTTCCTTGCTTTCTCACGCCAATAGTTTTCTCTTTGACTTGTTCTCTTTAATTCTCTTTTTTGTACTTTATTTTGTTGTTTTTCTTTTCAAAAGTACTATCTAGTTTATCAAGTTGCTCACTCACATTTGAAGCTCTAAAGCATTGTCCTGCACATCTTTCATTTCATTTACAAGCCTGTATACAAATATGTTATGAGGTATAGCTGTTCAAGATAATGCTGATATATCTAATTTCGTTGAATTGAGACTAACCCTGACTAAAGGTTGATTTCTGCTTAAGTCGGTCCTAGGGGGTATGGACAGTAACTTGCATGTTTCAGTACCGGCCATGCTTAGGCCTAATCAAACATTTTCACTTTTTCTCATTTTGGGCATTCCATGTTACTCTACTTTGATAGATTAATAGATAACAATCATGTAGTTTATATATTAAAAAATTCTGGAAACAAAAGAATCCCTCGGAAGCATTAATCACAACAAAATAACATAAGAATCGCAGACTCGGTTTGATTGAGTCTGTACATGAGTGATCATGAATAAGTGCAACATCACTCACGCCCCTTAGCACCGGCTTGAGCGGTACTCAATTCTCAACACTTTATTAACCCTGATTGCAAAACAAATTCTTGCATTATATATCAATTACTTTCTAGTATGGTACCTGGAACAAACCAGTACTGTCATATGAGAAACATGATTGTTGCTCAAACCCATGATCTTAAGGTTGAGAAGCAGATAGATTTTGTCTAAAGGTGACATAAATCTATGAATTTTAAAGTTTTATCCTCATTAAGATTTAAATTTAAAAAGACATTAAATTTTCTGTCTTTGATCTTTTTAGATTTTTTTCTATTTATTTCAATACATGTCAGTAGTGTTCCATAAAAATAGATGAAATAATCAGACGATAAAAAAACAGTAAATCAGCTCTATATTTAGCATTAAATACTTTAAACAGCTATACCTGTGAGCAGTCTCCTTGTAAGCAAAAGCAATCAATCTTGGATCATCATGACTTGAATCAAAATCTTCAGTTCCTGATTACCTTTGGTACATGTTCTAGCAAAATGGAGGCTATAAATCTGAGAATCAAAATTTTCTAAATTCCTCTGCCCAGCTGTCCTGTGTTTATTTTTTATGAGTAATTTGTACTTCTTAACAAGTCTATCTATTTGACTGTATAAATTTGGTTCATTTTTGAAATGGCTGTTCTGTTCCATCAGGTATTCAACTGTGGCATTAATTCCTTTCTCATTCACCAATTTCAAAATTTCTTTATTTGTGGATGTCTCCATATTTTGCAATATTAATATTTATCTGGAATGAATAATATAACTTTTTATACATGTATACTTACAGATATTGGTTATTTTCTGGCTTCAGCAGGCTTGTATGTGCTACTTTTGACCCTCTGACAAACTTGGGGGTTGTTAAAATAGGGAAGGAAATTACTGGCATTTTCATGTGAACTTTCGGCAATACAAAATCATGTAGCGATAATTCAAATCTACAGACTTATTGAATAGATGTATTTTTCTATTATAGAAAAGTATAAATCTTTTTTTATGTAGGATATTTTTCGAAATTTTATCATAAATAGAGGCTGGTTTTACCATTGAGCAGAATGGCAAAACGAATAATAGGCAACACGTTTTCGTCGCTACTTATGTATATATATATATACATATTTCTTTTTTTTTTGCGGCAGCGAAAGCAACTTGAAAAAAACTGCCCTATCATAAATAACTGTAATGTAGCTAACGATTTATTTATTCATTTGTTTCTATTATCTATTATTCTTTCATTGCGATAAAACAGTTATAGTATATGAAACTCGCTAGTTACGGGGATATAACACTGGCTGGGGCGACATCTCGGGATGTTTCTGCAAAAAAAAAATTGTCTCGGCCTGACGGCCTCGCCTTTTTTTTGCAGAAACACCCCTTGATGTCGCCCCAGCCAGTGTTACATCCTTGTACCTAACACATTTCATGTACTATATTTTAGCGCGGTTAAGGGTAGTCTAGTTCTGGTGTAGGCTGTCCTTGTCGTAAAAGAGTTTATAAATTACAATTAAATTTTAAAACTAAGTCTGAAATACGATGGTAAAACTTTGTAAAATATTTACGCAATTCATGATAGCGATAACCTTGTTTAAGAAGTTTGTTTGCGCTCATTAAAATCATCAACACTGCACACTCTAGCAAATCTAATTAATTGAGAAATATACACCCCATATCATGTAGCATGAGGTACATCTCTATCTAAATGTGGATAGTTAACAATATTAAAATCAAAATAGTCTCTTTTATCGTAGATTTTAGTTACTATAGTATTGTTAATGATAGAAATGTTTAAATCTAAACAAAGATGTAATACATCTGAAGAGTTAGTTTTATTCAATTTAAGTTCACTGGGATATATTTTAGAAACCAATTTATCGAAATAAGTATTATTCATGTAAAGAATGTAATCTAGGTAGCGGGAAGTGTTGTTAAATGCATGTATAAATTCCTGATGTCAAGTAGGGGAAAGGCTCAACATAAAATCCCTCTCATAGCAGTAAAGAAATGAATCAGCTATCAGAGGGGCACAATTAGTTCCCATTGGAATGTCTATTATCAGTTTGAAAACTGTATTACCCAATCTGACATAAATGTTATCTAATAAAAAAGAAAGTGCTGCAACCGAGCCTACAACATTTTCAATTTTGCCGTGTTGGACTTTCTTTAGGGTTTCTGTATTTCTGTATTTGTTAGATTGACATTTAAGGTAGGTAATTTTCTCACACCCCTCCCATTTTCACCCTTACAGCCCTTATCCATTTAATTCCCATATGGGCCCGTTCTAGTTTACATTATTTCACACATTACATGTCCCCCTCCTTTCACCGCCCTTATGTTCACTCCAGGTTTTGGTTTGGTGCCTTATGGGTGCGCTACTTTGGTGTGTCGGGGGGCAGCGTCCTGTGAACGTATCCTTTCCTTTGCCTTAGCTTGTTGATCTTTATTCTTGTCTTTTTCTTTCCTTGTTGGTCTTGTTTATCATATTGTTAATCTTCATTCTCGTTTTTTTTATTGAGTCTGTTCATGGATCAGCAGAGTTCATCATTTAAACACTAGAATGGTGAAACTTTGATTTAGAAACACATATGCAGATGTTCTCTATTTAAAAGTGTATGTGTAAATGTTGCATTCTGCTTAAACTGGTGCTAGGGGGGGGGGGGCGTGGACGGTTCTTGCACTTTCCAGTATCGTCCATGGACAGGCTTATTCCAGATTTTAAATGAATCCGAGCCCGCAACATTTTCAATGTTTTGACAAGGTTTTTCATTATTCGAACTTTTCGAAAAAATCATCAAAACAAACCTTCAGATTTTTTAAAACAATTTTTTTATCCGAGATAACCAATGTTCGAACTTATAGGAACAATTACTTAGGCAAGTGTTGGGCACCATCTGGGTGTCGGGGGCTGCGTCCTGTGAACGTTGTTTTTGCCGTGTGGATCTTAATTATTGTCTTTCAGACCAATTTCCAGGATATTTGAATCTAGTGTGAATTTTTAGCTCCTGTAACCTGTCTTTTTATCCGAGATAACCCATGTTCGAACTTATACGAGCAATTACTTAGACAAGCGTCATGAAAAAGTTTCATGCAAATAGTCACAAATTTGACAACTAGAGTGTTGACAATTATTTTTCATATCTAGGTAATGTGACCTAGTTTTTGACAACAGTTTACCAAAATTCAAACTTGGCCAAATTTCCACTATCTTTTCACGTGCTTTGATAGATGGTCGTGGAGTCATTTATGCAATATGATAAACAAGATTAACAAAGAAAGGCGGCGTTCAATAACAAAGTAAGGCGGCGTTCAATGAACGTAACACAATAATAAAGATCAACAAGGCAAAGACAACGTTCACAGGACGCAGCCGCCGACACCCTACTCATTTTCTAGCCATTATTTTATTTGAATTAAAACCTTGTATAATATGCGACTTTCAACGTGGTTTGGTTTTACGGCAATTGAAATGTTTTCCTCGACTTCCATTCCAACGCTCCCTGAATTTTATGGAATCACATACAAACTTTGGTGATATAAAATTCAATTACTTGATAACAATCCTTATATGCTTACTTACAGTATTAATTTGATTGTAAATAATGGAATCCTCGAAACATCCTCAGTCCGGGTCACCTTTTCTTTTTGTTCCAAAAAGAAAGAATCCCAGTTGATAAATTTTAGGAACTCATATTTAAAACTGTGGTTTGGGTAATTTTTTTATCAGCTTCCTAAAAATTTTCAAAGGTAATTTAAATCTACTGCTAGATTTAAAGGGGAGGGGACATAACCTGGGCCC
>NW_026865349.1:0-59999 GCF_026571515.1 Ruditapes philippinarum | reverse complement strand
AATTTTTTGTTTTAATTTTACCCACCCCCGCAGTAATAAAAGGGAAATAATTTTTTTGAAACGGGGATTTTTATTCGAGATTTTTTTGGGGGAAAAACCCTTTGTCCGTAGAGAATTTTTTAAAAATCTATCAAAGACAGTACTATTGACCAATTTGTACACAAAAATTTATATTTATGTTCAAAAAAAAATTTTTGCATCACTTGCAGTTTTTTATCATTCATAAAATTTTAAAAAATGACATAAAATTTATGATAAACAGCCCTAAAAAATTTTTTTTGATAAGGCCCCGTCATTTTAAAATGTTTTTTGTTACTGATTTAAAAAAGTGTAACTTGTGGTATGTAATTATTGAAAAGGGGTTTTTTAAAATTTTGATAAAATAACGTCCGAATGTAGACCTCAATAAAAATGTTCGGGAAAATTTTAAAAAAAGAATAGTCCCCAATAACCCAATAATTGAAGGGTTTAACCAACAGTAAGAAAATAGGCCAATGTGATATCTTTTTTTTGGTAGCATTTTTTAAGAAAAAGAAAAGAAACATAATTGAAAATTCTCTATAGCCTCCCCCAGTACATCAATTTTGTTTATATTTTTTGTGATGTGTGTACTCAAAAGCTTCAAATGAAACCTGGTCTCGTGGGGGCGTTCGCAAAATAAGGGCTTGTTTTTGGGTGGACCCCCGCAACAAGTAAAAAAATAAACGGTTTTAAGGAAATTTCGTGTTTTTTAAAGCCACGAATGTTTTAAATAATAAAATTAAAAAAATTTTCCTTTATTTTTTACAAGATAAAAAAAATTTTAAAACAACCCCAAATCCAAAAAAAGGGTTTTCTAAAAACAATTTTAAAACGAAAATGAATATGCTCTATTTTTTTTTTTGTTTTTTTGTTGTTTTTTTTTTGTTGTTTTTTTTTGTTTTTTTTTTTTTAAATTTCAAGGGACATTCATGAGTAAATGCACAAAAAATTTCAATAAAAAATTTAAATTTTTTCATAGGTTAACATCTGAACAAGAAATAGAAGAAACCAGAAACTTTTCCCCTTTCTTTTGAATTAAAAGCAAATTGCCCGCGAAGTTGCAGCAGTTTTGTATAGCTAATTATGCACCTCATCTTGATCCGGTTCGTACGGATTTGAGTCACTTAACAAACTTGTTACCAACGGGTTGCCAGGTTCACGTTAACAAAGTTGCATTGAAGTTAAAGATATTATTGGTGCGTATTGATTTCGCTCGTAATTCGTGGTTCTTTTTGAATGAACCTTGCTAGTCGGCTCTTAAATTATGTGTATATGTTTCAGTAAAGGTAACTAGGAACAAATGTAATCATATTCTATAAAAGTCTTTTTTGATCTGTCAAAGAAATGTGTAAACAAATGTGAACAACTGACCCTAAGGAAAGATTATACTATGATGAAATTGATTCAAATTTAAGGGTATATGGTAAAAATTTAGTTGTCACTGTATTTTGTTTTGTTTTGCAGAATCGAACTGCATGTATGTAGTTGATTGTATTATGTAAAGAATTGAATGGGCGGTATCTTGACGCTATGACGGTTTTAAAAAAAAACCGTTTGACGGTTGTTACATGTTGGTATATATGTTGTGTTTTGGGGATAGCATTTTTGAATAATGTGTTGTGGGGTTCTTCGTTGTGAAAGTGCTGGAGTGGTTGCTACATTGCCATTTTTGTTGTGTTTGCGATAAGGGATGGATGCATAATTTTGACTCGCGTGGCTTGGTAAATGAAGATTAATGACGTGCGCTTGCATTTATTGTTGTGTTAGTTTCATTTTTGTGCTTGTGGTCGTTTTGGTTGTGTTATTTGTTTCATTGCGGCTTGCATTCTCTGTTGGTTTTGCGTTACATTCTTGAACTTTTTTTTGTTGGCGATCTTAGCTGGTGAAATTTGTTGAATGTGCTTTGCATTTATTGTTGTGTTTTGCGAAAGCCGTTTTTTCACTTTTTGTTGGTGGTAGCTTTCAGTCTTTTAAATGTTAAAGTAATGGCTTTGCATTTATTTCGTGTTTGCGATACAATTCCTGATTATTGTTTGCTATTTTGGGTTGTGAATTGTTGTCGTTGCGTTTGCATCTGTATTCTGTATTTCGACACATATTTTTTTAATTAATTTGCTGGCAGTGCTCGGTTTAATTGTTACGATGATGAATACTGCGGTGGTGTTGTTTGCAGTTATTTGTTGTCTAATATTTGCAATTAGTATGGCGTTTTTAAAGTTGTAACATTTGTGTTGAATTGACGTATGATTGTTGTGTCTAGAATATATGTGCAGAATTTCGGGTATCTCTGTTTGTGTTGTCTAAAGCTCACTGGTTGTTTATTCACTTGTGACATGCCCAAGAATGTGAATACGGTCGTCTTAAAATTATGATTAATTTTTAGATTTATATTTTTAACTCTCCCATTTTGAGGCTGTTATTATAATGGATATTCTAGTATCACCTTAATATATGCAAATTCAACCGTCAAAACATGAAAAAGAAGATCAATGCTTGTTTAGTGAGCGATGTTCTCCTATTATTAGCGACTTGTTATACACACTTTTTCTTCAGTAGAACATAACAGTCAGCGATGTTTAGTTGTGTTAACATATACCAGCGCTATCCCCAATATTCTTAGATCCAACAGGAAATTGTGGGCGTCAGGAAATGCGAATAGATAGAGAAAATCCGGACTGCCACTGAGGTTAAATAGCCTAAAAGCATAATGAGTTAATTCTTTACTTAATGAGAGCTGAGGCATCTTTAAACAGAAATATATTGGTAAAAAAAGTTAATATAATATACTTTGAAACTATGAATCGATTTTTAAGTGCTTTTCTCGGTCCGATTTGAGGAACGTGTTTAATTCATTTTTCCTTTTGGGGGTCATTTTACAAAAATTGAATAAATTATTCAGGAATAACGGAAGTGCGTCGATATAATCTGTATTTGACAGAGGATTCGTGTCTAACAACACAAATGGTACATTTAATCTGGAAAAATATTTAGGTCACATCATGTCAAAGAACCGTTATCTTGTGTATAATGAAACTGTCCTGAATAATCGTCCCTATAGATTGTTGACAAGTTTGTGCGCAAACCGAGGATTGGCAGTGTCGCCAAATTAAACTAGTAATTTGTATGTCTAAGGTAGCAACTCCAACACTAAATTCAAGTTTCTGCGTCAATGTCCTAAAGCAATATGTCTGGATATATATCTTGATCCGAAACTACATCAACCTGGAAAATAAATACATTTTGTTAAGAACATATATTTCATATGAGCATTGCAAATCTGTAATGAAATCACCTCATGTGCAACAATTCAAACAGTTAAAAAATCCAATTCATTCGTAAAAGCCAAAAATCCATGGTGGGTCCGATGACCCAAAAACAAACATATTTCGTCCCTCTGGCAAAAATACTCCGTGCAAATATATAGGCTAGTATAGAAACTCTGTTCACTGCTTTAGCAACTCCCTATAGCATCGCAAAATATCACAAAAAAATAGGTGGCTTGGATGTTGTAATTTTTGCTATTGGCGCTGAAGTTAGTAATATTACTTGTTTTGCACCGAGCATGGGCTGTTGTAAAAGGGAATGGTTTACAAACATTGGCGGCCCCCCCCCCCTTGACATCTATATAATTAACAGCATGTGATTTCTAACCATGTTTTCGAATTTGCCAATGAACATATTATATGTCACAAAAAACAAAATTTCATGCTGATAATGCTACTTTAAGACAACCAGGTCATTTAATCCACAATAGTCACTATAAGTCCATGAAATCTCTCCCTGGCCATTCGAAAGCTGGTGGCTTCAATTAGTGTGGTGTGCTGCCTAAAGACTTCCAATATTTTACTCAGGATCATAGGAGTTGGTAAAAATGTATGGTACTGGACCAGACAAAAAGTCATAAAGTGTGGACGTAAATGTAAACTTTGGTTTACATCTACAGATCCCTTCTACAACCTTAAAATGTTTGAATATTGTTCAGTGACTGTTCACATTCTTAATAAAACACTACGATAGATCATACAATTTAAACGAAAAAAATCCTGGCTGCAAAAATTCTAAATAAGCTTTTCGTTAAAGTCTTTCAAATTTGGCTTAAATTTTGTGAATGAACCAAATTTATCGATGCTCAAGTCAAGAATTAAGCGATGCTTTCCCGTACGGAATTGATAGATACAGTCACAAAGAAAAGGTTTCTCTCATGAAATCTCCTTATTCATCTTCAAGTCCTAATAATTAGTCATAGTTCATTTTAAAACAAAAACATGATTGTTTTAAAAATATAAAATGATTGTTTTTTTCAAAATATGCTTGAGCGTCTCCAAAATCAACTTTGTTTCAAGTCCGTAGTCACATGCAATAACAAATAAGTAACTCCATTATAAGTTTTAAGGTGGCAATTAAGGTAACATCTTTTGATGTTAAGCAAAAATCGAGCAAAATTCCGCAATATATTTTATCCTTCTGTCATAAGATAATATAATGTGGCCTAATTTAAGTGAGATCATTGTGATTAATATACAGATTTATGTTAAGTTTGTTCTTTATTTCAATGAAATAATGATAATGTAGGATTACGAATCAAAATAATTATGTTGTTCTTTTGATATTGTTGTTATGAGACAAAATAGCCTAACTCTCGTCAACAGTTTTATAAATATCAATTAGTTTATATTAGGAAGCAATATATTCTATAATGGTGTCTCTTGTCTTTTGTACTATAGTCGTTGTGTACATCTATATAAATGGGCTAAGAAGTATAGTGACGATGTGTTACAGTTCACCTGAGTTAGGAGTAAAGCTATTATCACTTTGGCTCGTTGGAAATTTCCATTGAATTGAATAATATACGTACCAGTCGCATAAACTATATACGAATTGATTCGACTTGTGGATAGGTTGCAGGACCTAAATATATTATCTCTAAGTCATGAGCATCAAATCCAAAACAATCAATTATAGAGAAAAAAAAACGCAATTCCTAGGACAATTATCAACCTGTAATTTCCTGTAACAACTTCATGTAAGTTCCTCACCTAATGTAGATCCATCAAACCGCAAAGTAACATTCAAAATGAATGTATTGCCGGAAAGTACTTAGAAGCTTCCCACCTCTCCTTCCAAATATACGCGTTAGTGTTATAATCTTGCGAAAATAGGAGGTGTACCTTTATAATAAATTTAGTATTTGAGTTTACTGGTTAGCATGATCAGTAAACTAGATATAATATCTGAAAATTATTAATTAATTATAGTTTAATAATTATAATAAAAACAGATACATTGTCTTGACTAATGGTGTCCAAGTATTGATAATGTATAAAAAAAATAATACTCTGATACTCTAATATATGTGGAATAGCTGTGGTTAAGGAAAACACGGAATCTAAAGTTGATTTTTTTTCCAGATGAACTACGCGTTGATTTGAATAATAAGTTAAATTGCTAAGCTAAACTGACAAGAGGCTGGGATTTAACTGCGGTGCTAACTAAAACTATTAACATCATATTAGTAAATAAATTTGTATTATTTCTAAACAAATAGCTGTAGATTGACAAAATCAGTAAACATATGCATGTGATTACTGTAGACTACAATAAAGTTAATCCTATTGTTACTACCATCTAAAAAGAAATTATTGACGTTGACTATTAATTGTCCCAGACTTATACTATTGCATTTTTAGTTAAAACAGCAGACGCAGAAAATGTAATATTATTTTTGCTAAATGGTAAAATATCAGAATGTTCTTAGTGACGAAAAGGTGGTCTTTAATGTATATAATCTAAATAGAACTGGCAATATGATTGGTCCAATCCGTAAGTAACAACGTGAATCTTTTATATCGAATTATATTCTACTAGGTGTAGGTAGTCATATTCAAGTGTGCTGAATTGGATTTTGTTATCCGGTCTAAAAATGACTTGAAGACTGTCATATCCAATGAGCCATATATCAGTGAGAATGTTAATTACGAGTGCTTATTAAAAAATAATTGTTGAGTTTTGTTCTTTATGGTATATTTCTCGATTGAAATATCATTACTTTACTATAATAATTATAGTTTAAAAATAACCACCCGGCAAAGATGATGTTTTGTAATTTAATTAGCGTTTGTATGCGGCAACTTATCGTAGTTAATTGGCGGCTTATACAGTCGTGCGGTTCTTCAACGAAAACAGGAAACATAAGTTGTACATATATCAATGGTATGGATACTACGTCATCGCGTGCACCTGCTGAATGCTCCCACTTGGACCATTTTTTCGTCGACTCAAGGGTAAATAAGACAATTTTATTTACAAGAAAACGTAAGAGTATTAAAATCATGTAGGGCGCACTCAAAGGAATGGCTATAGTACTTGAGAATAAATTGTAAAAAAATTTATAGATTTGATTGCCTGTGTTAGGCCTGAAAAACGGGATAAGTGTTTTTCTCTGAATGTCTTACTCGGAGCTTCTCCCGAACATATATGAAATAAGGTTGAAAACCTTCTTTAAAATTATTTTTAGAACGTACGCGGACATAAACCGAGTCATGTGATACCCATTATTTATATTAGTTTCAAATATTTCTATTCAAAGTCAGTTTTTCTTAAATTCTTTTTTATAAAAATGGAAAATCTCCCACTCGGTTACTCAACTTCAGAGATGCTCCCACTCGACCTAAATATATACATCATTTTGAAAGCACACATTGCTGTTTAAGGATATTATTGTGTTTTTTTTTTTTCAAAAATATCTTTATATTCACGTTCATAATATTCATTTGGATCAGTAAGAATTCAATGCAACAGCATTTTTTAAAATACGATACTAAATTTAAATTACTAAACAAGTCTCGTTAATATGTGCTTCTTAGAGGATTAGTACAAGGAAAAAAGTTGTGTTGAAACAATTCCTCGTTGTTAAAAGAGTCGCTTAAATAAGAAACAAATTGTTTTATACATGTTTAAAAATGTAGATAACGTTTTGTTTGGCAGAAAGTTATTTGAATTTGAATTGGCAGGACATTTCTTAGCACGGCAAAGCTGAGAAAATTTTAGATAGTCAACTGTGGATATTTCTGGTTTTGATCTCATTGAGGAGGAATACTCTAGAAAACAGCATAAATAATAGTTCTTGAAGTTAACTTCTTTTGTTCAGTTTTTTGCGTTAATATTGGGACAATTGTGTCATAAAGGATGAATTCATCTGAAATTTCACTGGAGGATAGATTTCAATAAAGTAAAATTACCGTGCAAACAAGAATGACAACTACTCCAGTTTATGGAGTTAGTTGCTCTTTGTAATTCACTATCATGTAGTTTACAAGGACCATACCGTCTAAAGTATTTAGATATAAATTAAAACTTTATATTGGAAACATGTTTTAATAGAAGTGAATAGCAGAGCATAAGGACGCAGAAGTGTTTCACTTAATGCTTCTTTGTTGTTTTTCTTTGGTTTTTTTCATGGGAGTGTATTTTTGTCATGGATTTTATTATGTCTTAGGCTATATAGATTTTTCATTAATTTTCACGAGTATCAATTACTTGGAGATTTTTCTAACGTATTGTAAGGGTTTCTTCCCCTTTGAAATGTACTTCCTCCCTTATGGCGGGGGATTTTGCTGGTCTGTGGTATTCCTTCTTGTATTATTGTTGTTATTTTTAACGTCATTCAAATATCCTGAAATCATTTTTCTTTGATTTTGATTCATAAATATAATGCTCAAATGTAAGATTTATCAATATTGTGTATGTTTTCCGAAAAGCATTATTTGTAAGAGAAAATACCGAATTTACATTTCATAAAGGGGAGGTAATTAGAAATATAATTTTCTATTTAGTGTAAGTTGAATATTTCAAAAAAGAAATTGAATGCATAATGCAAACATGTATATATTTTAATGATTACATATAATGTGGACAAGCATTTACAGTACGTATTTTACATATTCCTTTATGTTTGAAAATTGTTTTAGTACCATAATATTAATACATTTAATTTATAGACAATTTCAATTGGTAACAGCCTGAAATATAACTTACATGATCTTTAATTACAAAATTATGGTAAAGACTGTGATAAAGAAAAAACTATGATCTTTGTTTTCTTATTTTTTTTTATTTTTTATTAAGGTAAAAATACGTACACATGATAACTTTCATACTTAATAATTAATACTTGTTAATAATTGTGACGCCGTAGTATGGCAGTACATTGACTTTTTAACCAGTTCATGACAAAAATGATTTACATGTTGTTCTTTAATAAACTATTCAAATCAACCGATAGATATTGACTTCTTTACGTTCATAAACGTACCATTATGCTGTTTTAAAACCTAAATCACAAGTTTAACAAACACGCAAACGATTGGGTTTTAAATTATTAACAAGATATTAAAGTCAGCAATTATTGAATAAATGCTGCTCCAATATGTGCACGAGTCCAACAGAATCTTAATCCGGTATGGTACTAAACAATGTATAATGACTTCTTTGTTAAACACCACAATTTTTCAACATCTAAACAAAATTTTATTCTTGAGATCCAAACTGCCAATTTAAAGTCTTATAGTCCTAGCTTGTTGTTGGCAATAATTTTGAATTATCCCTTCGGTTGCTACACAAACCAAGTGCACCTTTTTGTATAGTGATCCTGTCAGTTGAAACTTTGTCATGGCACCCTGTTCCTGCCAAACGACGTCATTATACAGAATCAAAGAAGTGATATCTGTAACAAGAATGAAAAGTTAATGTTGCCAAACACAGTAGTTATTGACAAAATGGTGTTAAAATTTGTGAGAATAATCCATAAAAGCTAATACAGCAATGTGCTTGTCAAAATTATAAATTTGGGTCCGAGTGGGAGCATCTCTGAATCGAGTCCGAGTGGGAGCATTTTCCATTTTCATAAAAAAACTTTAAAAGACTGACTTTTAAATAGAAATATTTGAAAACTAATAAAGAATAATGGGTATACATGACTCGGTTTATGTTCCGATACGTTAAAAATTAATTTTAAAAGAAGGTTTTCAACCTTATTTCATATAATGTTTCGTGAGAAGTCCGAGTGGGAGCATTTCAGAGAAAAACACTTATCCCGTTTTCAGGCCTAAACCAGGCAATAAATCTATAAACTTTTTTTACAATTATCTCAAGTACTATAGCCATTCTTTGGTGCGCTACATGATTTTTTAATACTCTTACGTTTTCTTGTAATAAAATTGTATTTTACCTTTGAGTCGACGAAAAAATGGTCCAAGTGGGAGCATTTAGCAGGTGCGCGATGACGTAGTATCCTACCATTGTATATAAGGTCGTACGTTCTGTGACTTTTTAAATTCTTATAGCCTATTCATATATTAATAAAACAATTATTGACTAGTGTATTATTGAATATGATGTGATATTCACCGGCAGAAAGTCATATTGACCGAGCCGATATGTCATCTGCCGGTAAATATCACATCATATTCAATGACACACTATAGTCAATAATTGTATAATATTACACTATTTTATATAACAATTATTGACACCCAGTTAATATGATTCTATAAAATGTTCTTTGACTACTGTTTGGACCAATGAGATTGCAGCTATATTTAGATCATATAATAAATTATATTAAATCATATTGTGTTTTATGGTGTAGACTTCATGATCCGATAAGTGATTTCTTAATACAATGTAATTTTAATTAAATAAATTTCAAGAAATTTCTTAATTATCTACTTTATTTTCTCGTACGTAATGCATATACAATTTCCAAATTGATTTTTTATTAAAGTTTTGCAATGAATATGTTATTCTTTTTGAGATCGAAAAACAAAACAAACAATACATAAAAACAGCATACAAAGCGAAATATTTACAGATGAATTAAATCTCAAATAAAATGGAGGTAGAGAACTATAAGAATCAGGCAATACTATGTTAATATAAATAGGAATTGAGCGTTTCATGTTTGAATGATACTTTTATTTCTTGTGTCAGCAGAATGTGTACAATTACTTTGTGTAAGATTTAGTTGCAATAAATCTTTATCATTTCGTCTGTCACAGGGTCAGTAGTTTGATAAGGTAATCGAGCTTGAATGTTTTACGATACACAGTAAAACATTTATTGGTAATGTAGGAGTAAATTGGATCAGCTCAGTCCACGTATGATTAATCTTTGTTTTAGTGACCTTTACTTTACTGAAATGGTTGAATGTTACATAGATTTCCTTCGTATTTCATATTTGTTCCCATTCAAAGTTATCGATAAATACTTACCGTGATCTAAAGAAATCAGAATTATTTATCAAACCAATCAAAAACGTTGCTATAAATTACTTTGCTTGACAAGAAGCGCATTTTGAAGTGATGTTATTGTATGCCTTCATTAAGCAATGATTTAATGTTATTCATCAATGGGAAATATCCATGAATGTATTTAAATGAAATCAGCATGCCCTTGTATTGTATTGTTAATCATGAAGACAAAAACATCCTGATCATCTTCGCTGACAATTTCCTGTTTGAGACAACATCCGGCTTGAGGATACTGAACCCTTTAGTTTGTCAATTTGTTTTATGTGTTGCTACCAAAAACGCACGCATAAGATGACATTAAATGCAAGTTATCCCAAAGAAAATGAGGAAATAAATAAATCAAAGCCATACTTGTAAACACTTGGATACAGATCATTAATAACGAATACTTTCTGTTGTTTAATTTGACTGTTAAATTAGTTTTCGAGCTGGAAAATATATCAAGAACACGACTTTTGTTTTAGTTTAGACTAAGGACTCAGTCAGTTATGAAGCAAACTTAAACTTCGTTGATGATGTTAGAAAACATGATGATGTTAGAAAACATGAAATCATCATTTATCGAACAAATCAATGTATTCGGTATATAGCTTTCAAATTAAGATAATAAATTTTAAAAAGACATATGATAAGTTTCTTAGAAATCAATTTAAGTGTTGTCATTTGATACAGATGCTAATGATTTACGACGAAAGTTACCTATTACAGATATGTTATTTATTATGCATTCCATTGCTTAAAAAGAATGTCAAATCATAATGCCCATTTTTTTTAGAGATACAGCTTACTTGCCATTAATGTATTCATTTTCTTAATTACTATTTTTACGGTACCTTAGATAGAAAGTTTGCTAATAACTTAGATACGTAAAACCATTGTATGAATTTCTTGGGTAAAACGAAAAAATACGCCACTTATATCATGCAGTAATACATGTAGTTTTGTGGCTTTAGACAACGCATACACTTGTGTACTAAAAATATGTATTAATATTTCATAACTATATTTCCTAACGTAAACTTAAATAATATCTGAAATAGCGCATCTGAATGCCACTGATTTCCTTAACTTGTGTACAGATATGACTTAGTTGCCAGAATATATATATTCGAGTATATAATACATATACTTGAATATGTTGTTAACTCTTAAATCATGCATGATTGTTTTACAACTCGTATCTTTTGTCATAATGGTGACACGCTATATATACGTGTGTATGCTAAGTATATAGAGTGTGCGACAGTGGAAGCTTAGGTTTAGTCAGTATACTCTAAATTGGTGGGATATCACAGAAACTTATTTTTTACAAATGGAATAAATAAGTAAAGTGGTTCTTTACTTTACTTATTTATTCCAATTGTAAAAATAAGTTTCTGTGATATCCCACAAATTTGAAATATAATTAGACTATCTTTCTTTACAATGAAAGATATTTTCCCCTAAAAAAATCCTGTATCTGATTGTTGCAGTAATGTCCTAGACTGTATTTTGTCTGAAATTGCCCTTTTTTACACAGTGTTGGTCGATTTATAGAACGGAGAAAAATAAAAAGTTGCACTCGCCAGCAATTAATCAATCTTAGATTTGTTTTATAGAAGGGTATTACATTACCATACAAATGGAAATCCAACCAGCCAAAATACATAGTGCTTTTAGTCCTTGAGAGAATGTAAATAACATCGAAATATTTCCAACAGCTGATGTATAGATGTTACGAAACAGTGATTATTAATGAAAACCCTATAGAAAATTATTGTTCCGTAATAATAACTATTGATATTTGGTAAATAAAACTTTACTTGTAGGTCGGCATTTGTCTCCTAAAACAATATCAAAGGACCGATTAACTAATTTACGCATCGTAATCTAATTATGCTAATGTATCTGAATATAAAGAACTGACTTAAAATGCTTGTAAGTAGACATTCATCTCTTATAAAGTCACGTTATATTTTTTATCATAAATATCAAACAAGTTTTGGAATTTGTGTAATTGTTAAGTTATCATATATCCACAGATGTCATCTTTTAGCATACTTAGTTTTTCGTTTTACAAGAAATGTTGTCTGCCAATATGTTTCACGACTGGTAACTTAAACCTTTCAGACTGAAATATGAAATACGCAAAATGAGTATAGGGGTGTTCAAGCTGAACAGGAAAGATTATAAGTGGACCATCCTGTTATATATCTACAGCAAAAAGAAACACTCTTGAAACAATTAATAATTAACTTTATTTATTATTATAGTGTTATAAAATAAGAGGACAATTGATTTATAGAAATACACAGCAAACTGGTTGATAAAGAGGGGTTTAAACCCTCGAAATGTTGGAGGATGGTAAATTTGTGGAGAAGATAGTTAAAGACACAATAACAGAAACAATGGCAATGTGTATCAAACAACGAACATGTATCAAAAAAGGTTACTTCGGATACAGTTGATTCAATTTCAATGAGACAAATTATCCTTGAATAACTTTTTATTGCGCAGCATTCAGGTAACCGTTGAATATTATCTTAATTGCTAGTGCTTTTTCCAAGACTTCTTTTGAAATAGTCTAAAAGTGTTGGATTTTCTTGTCGTCAATAACAATTTGCGTTATTATAAATTCGTTTTACAAGTTGCTGACGAAATATATACGGGAGAATATAGCCTGGCTGACATAAATATAATCCATTTCTAGCGCCTCGGATCGAATGTAGGACAAACCCCACCAGTCAAAACCCCACAACTCAAAATTTTATAGAGTGGAGAAAACCCCACACCTTAATTTTACAGAGTTGACAAAACCCCACACCTTCAGTTTTATAGAGTGGACAAAACCCCACCGCCTTAAATTCTTCAGAGTGACATAAATGAAATGTATTTGACATGTACTATAATTGAATTAATGTTGTTGTTTTATGTTGTTTCTTTTTTCATTTAAATGATTTATTAATTTATTTATTTTTTATTTTCATAAAGGTACATATTTATTTGATAGGAATATTCTTTATTACTGTCAGATATCCTAGTTTAAAAATGTATAATTGATATAATTAATGGAATATTTTTCAATTGCTATTATTGGTCATAAAAAAATGTGGCACATTTATTAAAATTCTACTCAAATAAATGTTTGCTCTTTTATGTTTTCAAAGTTTTAAAATTGTTTGTTAATTATTTGTATAATCTCATTCAATTTGATAAAACAAGTGAAAAAATGCAATTAAATAAAACTTGTTATATACAAATATAAAGTTGTACATGCATTGTTAATAAAATTGTTCTTTCTAATATTACACACATGTAATTTGATATGCATTTGAAATAAAAATAAAATGTAAAAAATGAAATCATGTGTTATATAATATTAAGATATATGTATATAATATGTATTTTAATCCATTAAATTTTGCCCAATAATTAAAGGTGGTGGGGTTTTTGCCACTATGTAAAATTAAAGATGAGGGGTTTTGTCCTATCTATAAAATTTTGAGGTGTGGGGTTTTGACTGGTGGGGTTTTGTTCGTCTTCCCCTCGGATCATATTTATCTCATTTGAGCTATATTCTCCCGTATATCTTGTCAGCAACTTTTTTAACTATATACGAACTTGGCTAAATCTAATATCTTGTAAGCATATTTAAATTATTTTTATAATACATATAAAATGGTGAACTTGAAGTAAATATGTAGATAATGGAAGATCTGGGCTGTTATGTTAATAGTTTGAAGACAACAGGCCGCGAAAGAATTGTATATGAATGCTGTAGTTGCTTATATAAAGCAGATGTTCCCAAACAAAGCATTATAATTAATTAACTGAATAAATCTTCATACTAAATTACTAAAAAGGTTTTTTTATTGTTGTTGTAGTTGTTGTTGTTGTTTTTGTTAAATATTTTATTAGAACATCAAAATGATACCTTTTTATTGTTGCATCAGTATTTCAAACACTTCTGGAAAATATGCCCGTCAAGGACCAATCAACTTTAACCTAGATTGGTCTTTAATGGTCACATTTTCCAAAAGCAATGCAAAAATTGATACAAAAAAGAAATTATTTCTTGAATATTCTTATAAAATATTTCTTGAAGAAAAAATGATTTTGCATGAGCATGGACATGGTGAATAATGATATTTTGTTCTAGAACAATTTATTTTTAGCTTTATATAAAAAACAACAACATCTGTATAAATTTCATCCATGAATTTTTGTCACGTATGATACTATCAACATAATAAGTTATGGTATTACAAGCCTCCCAATTCATACCAATTAACTTTAAATGGAATCATATCTGAGTTTTTATATAATTATAAAACACATCTTGTTTCAAATTATTTTTCCAATAAACAAGGAAGGGCGGCGTTCAATGAACGCAACCCCCACACGATCTAGCAACACAAAACAACCGACAAGGTGCCCAGCAGAACCCTGATAAAAAGAAAAGGACATGGCACAAGGCAAAGCATGGACGGGGTGATTACTTTCAAGTATACTTGTATATTTTATAAATTGGCATGAAAAAGAAACAAATATAATTGAACCAAAATGGAAAGAAACACAATTGGTATAGGAACGAAGCCAAATCATAAGAAAAAAGCAATATTGTAAATCATAATGGATGTCTGGCTCACCGTTTTGTAGTGTAAATAATTCATCTTTAAATGTGCTCTGTATATAATACAGTGTTTTTGTTTCGGAAAATATTTTGTTGACGTGTGTATCAGCACATTTTGTAGCGAAAAATATTTAGAAATTTATTTTTTATGATTTTGGTCTTTATAACTGTCCAGATATAACGTCATAATATTCTCTGTAGATATGTTTAGTGATACAAATATCGAGATAGAGGACTTTTGGTGTTTTATCTAACTTTATGCTGACATTTTATACACGATAGTTTGCATGGGAAATACCATAAGTTGCATGTTTTTTTAGACCGTTCAGACACTTGTATCAATCATTCTTTTCTGTATCCTCTATAATGTATGCTTTTCATAACTAATTTCGTCTGAACACATTGTTGACTCAGCCATTTTGTGATTGTTTATTAAGGATAATGCAAATCGGACAATATTTAAACATCTATGTGTGTGATTTAATTACATATATTTGAGGCTTGCTTTATAGTGTTGACGCGTCCAGTAAGATGAAGATGTTACAACAATATCGTTACAACTGGACATACAAACCATCAATAATATACATTGTATCAAACGAACATGGACAATTTTGGAATTCTTTTTAAGAAGAAATGATCCATTGCTACTGCTCGAAGACACAATCATTTAGAAGTTTTGGTTTTTCTCCTAGAGGAATGTACCAGTTTGAAGTTCTAAGTTGGTTGTTTGGTTGGTTGGTTGGTTGGTTGGTTGGTTGGTTGGTTTTAACGTCGCACAAACACAGTATAGGTTACATGGCGAAGAAACTGGGACGATAATTTGGTCAAACATCGGGTGTAACAAACTTCACAGTAATACCAGAGGTCGGAACTACTTCACCTGCTGGAGCTAAGAGATGTATAGACTACAGTAAACCATTTAGTCGCCCGCCTCTTACTACGCAAAAATAAACGGTGTCTTCTATTCTTATGTCTCAATCATTCAAGGCAACCGCTCAGCCACAATGGGGCGCTAACAAATTCATCAGATACCGTTGATTATCAGCTAAGATAGCAGGTTTTTATCTAAGAAATTTAATGTTCAGTATCTCGGAAAACATACATTTCTGAAGACAATGTGTGGATGTTATAAATGGAACATACAGCTGTACACAACATGCAGGAAAAAGGCTTCGATAAATCATAAATCATAAAAAGAAACAATTTGCTGAATAGTTTATCCACAAGGTACATGTATTATCTAAAATATGTTTATGTTGTGCGTTTTTATGTTTGTTATATTAGGTTTTTCTGCGAACCTCAGAAGTTGATCAATCTTTAATTAATACAAAGACATAGAGCAGAAATACTTTTTACAATTCATTACTAACTTAAAGATACTGACCATCACGCGGATTTGATCTTTAAAATGGTATGAAATAATTCGCCAATTCAAAATCGTCGTCACAGCAATAAATAATTTTCCATAAAGTTTAAGGTGGCATTTAGATAATATCTTTTGATGTTACAGCAAAATCGAACTAATTTCTGCAAATGTATTGTACTTCTGTCAAAAAATGTATACCGTGTCTATATAAGAGATCAATGTGTATTTATACTGGGCTTTTGGTCAGGTATTTTATTTCAAATGCGATAGTATAATTAGTGTACGATTAGTACATTTAGTTAATAATTCCTTTTATATTGTTTTAAGAGACAAATGCCTACCCTCTTGTCAAGGTTTATTTTCCACATATCAATAGTCATTATTACGGAACAATAATTTGTATTTGGTTCTCCTTCTTTGTAACTGTTTTGTACATCTAAACAGAGGCAATTGAAAAAGTTCCCCCATTGACTAAAAGCATTATGTACTTTGCCTAGTTGGATTTCCATTTGTATGGATATTTGATCCCCTTCCATAAACAAATCTAGGATTGATTTATTGCTGGTGGTCGCATCTATACATTATCCCCAGTCATGTAATCCAAACAACAATTTATATAAAAAGGGCAATTCTAGACAAAATCTAGTCTAGAAAATTGCTGAAATAATCAGTTAAATAAATTACCAAATAAAACTATCTGTACTTCTGGCTGTGATCACTAAGTGTGTTCCTGTACAACTTCACGTATTCATTCTACAACAAAACAGATTCTTGAATGTGTGTCAAGTATTTAAAATATTAAACAAGAGCACTGCTAGGCGGAGCATTATATGCCCGAAAGTGTATGCCCAAAAGTGTTGTTTTTTTTATTTTATTTTTTTTAGTAAGGATGAAGTATTTGTAAATGTGGGCCAAATGGAACTTAAATTATGCTCCTGAACTGTTTTCAGTTTTAAGGTAATAATGACCTTGAACTTTGACCTTGTGATCCCAAAATCAATAGTGATGTTCTCCCCAATATGGACAATCACCCTATGAAGTTTGAAAACTGTGGGACAAATGGAACTTAAGGAAAATCGGAAAAAAATATTTTATTAAGAACAATGTTTGTTTTTTGCAGATGAACTGCGAATTGATTTGAATAATAAGCAAAATTCATTTCTAAACAGACACTAGACATGCGATTCTTATTGCGGTGATAGCTAAAATTGTATATATCACATAAGTAAATTCATTTGTATTAATATATTGTATAAGTTCTCAAATAAGTTTTTTTTTAAAGTCGTAGATTGACAAAAGCAAATAAACACATGCATGGTACTATTGTAGACTGCAATAAAGTTAATCCTATTGTTCGATCTCGAGCTTTATAACCATCTAAACAAAATTAGCGTAGTAAAAGAGATTGGCTATGAATTAGTCGACGAATTACAGCACGAATTAATACCCTTGACTTTAGTTTAAACAGCAGACGCAGAAATAGTTATATTTCCTAATAATATTTTGCTTTTTGCAGTCGAAAACCAAACAAAAATATACAATAAAAGCATACAAAGTGAAATATTTACAGAAAAATTAAAATCTCAAATTAAATGGAGATGTGGAACTATAATTAAGAAGCAGGAGCTAATATGTTAATGGCAATGGCATTGGTGCGTTTCATCTTTTGAAGATACTTTTATTTCTTGTGTCAGCAGAATGTTTCTAATTACTATAGGTAAGATTTAGTTGCAATAAATCTTTATCGTTTCGTCTGTCACAGGGTCAGTAGTTTGATAAGGTAATCGAGCTTGAATGTTTTACGACACAGTAAAACATTTATTTGCAATGTAGGAGTAAATTGGATCAGCGCAGTCCACGTACTGCGATCAATCTTTGTTTTAGTTTTAGTGATCTATACTTTGAAATGGTTGAATGTAAAAAAAAATCTTTCCTATTTCGTATATGTTCCCATTCATAATATCGATAAATACTTACCTTGATTTAGAGAAATCAGATATATTTAATAAACCAATCAGAAACGTTGTAATAAATCACTCTGCTTGACAATAAGCCAATTTTAAAGCCATGTTATTGTATGCCTTCATTAAACAATAATTTAAAAGTTGTTATTCATCATTGGGTATTATCCATTATTTAAATGAAATCAGCCTCTTATTGTATTGTTAATCAGGAAGAGAAAAAGATAAGTTGATCATCTTCGCTGACAACATCCGGTTTAAGGATACTGAACCCTCTAGCTTGTCAATTCGTTTTATATGTTGCGCATAAGATAAATTAAATAAAAGCAATCCCACAGAACGTGAGGAAATAAACAGATCAAAGGCATATTTGAAAACATTTGGATACAGAGCATTATAAAACGTAAACTTTCTGTTTTTTATTATGAATGGTATTGATGAATTAATGTTCGAGCTGAAAAATAGTAAGAACACGACAATTTGTTTATTTATGACTTTGAAAAATGTCAGTTGTGCATCTTTAATCTAAATCAAATTTAAGCGTCATTGAAGGTGCAATCGTCGACAATGAATCAATCCTAGATTTGTATTATAGAAGACTATTACATTATCATACAAATGGAAAACCAAACAGCCAAAGTACACAATCCTTTTAGTCCTTGAATGTAATAACATCGGAACATTTCCAATAACCTTTGTGGATGTTACAAAACAGTGATAGATAATGAAAACCCAAAAGAAATCACTGTTAATGTTACGTTATAATTACTAATTAAACTTGACAATTTTCTCCTAAAACAATTAATTTATGTACGTATCGTAATCTAATTATGCTAATGCATCTGAAATTAAAGAACTGACTTAAAAGGCATTGTAAGTAAACATTGATCTCTTATAAAGTCACGTTATATTTATTGTATCAAAACTATCAAACAATTTTGGATTTATTTTTTCATATCATATTCACCGATGGCATCTTGCATTATAAATCATTTTATAAGCAATGCTGTTTGCCAATATTTTCACGACAGAAAAACTAAAGACTTCCAGAATGAAATATGAAATACGCAAAGTGAGCGTTAGGGTGCTTATCAGTTATAAAAACACACAGCCTTGCCGACTTAAATATAACCCTTTGCTAGCGCCTCGGGTAATATCTATCTCATTCAAGCTATATTAACCACTATACTTTGTAGGCAACTATCTATGAACTGGGCTAAATTTAGTATCATACAAGCACAATTAAGTTATATTAATAATATATATAAAATGATGACATTGAAGTAAATATGTCCATAATGGAAAGTTTTGGCTGTTATGTTGATAGTAATTTGACAACAGGCCGCGAAAGAATTTTAATATGAATGTTGTAGTTGTTTATATATAGCAGATAAAAAAATGTTCCTGAACAAAGCATTATAACTCATTGTATATATATCAGCACATTTCAAGAGAAAATTATTTAGAAATTTATATTTTACGATTTTGGTCTTTATAACTGTCCAGATATATTGTCATAATATTTTCCCTGTGGATTAGTTTAGTGATACAAATTCAAGATAGAGGACTTTTGGTGTTTTATCCAACTTTATGCTGACATATAATACACGAAAGTTTGCATGGGAAATACCATTAGTTGCATGTTTCTTTTTTCTGGCTGTGATCACTAAGTTTGTTCCTGCGCAACTTCACGTGTTGATTCCACTTGTTAATACACTAGTATTATACAACACAAAGAAACGTTATAGAATTATTTCTAAGCTTGGAACTACCTCTCTCCGTCCCCCATCCTTAAATCGTAAAATTATACAAGCGTTATGTATAACGTGCAAAATACATGTAGAGTCACTCTTATAATGCTATTTTACTTTCAAATAACAGGAAACAAGATACATTATGTAATATCAATTAAATATATTAATAATAATAACAAAACAGTTTCTTGACTTTGTGTCAAGTATTAAAAATATCAAAAAAAAAACAAACAAAAAAACAATTAATATATGTTTTTCTTGTGGTGGATACAAATCAGTTACTATGAAGCGTTAACAACAATTTAAGTACATGTTTACCAAAATGGTCATTCTTAATACGCAGTCATTTGTGTGCATTTAGCTGCGTTTTTAGGCAAAGTTGAGATTTAAGTAAGGTTATATAGTGATTAAATAGTGTGTAGGTTAACTTGGTTGTATAACTATATCTATGTCATACTCCTAACTAAAAGATTGAAAAAGTAAATGAAATAAGCCGTGGTTTGTATTTTAACTTGCTTGTATATCTATATTTACGTTGTTACAAAGGAATGTAAAAATACAACAAAATTGTGTATCAAAGTTTCACTGCATCATAATCTCGTAAAGAACAAAATCCAAACGACTTAAAAATGTATTTATTGAATGGCAATAGAAAAGGATAAGTAAATATGCTGAAAAACATGCTTGATATGAGGAGTCCTAAGAATGAATCAAAATCGGAAAAACAAATATTTTATTAAGTACAGTATTTTTATGCAGATGAACTGATTTGAATAATAAGCAAAATTGCATTTCTAAAGCGACATGAGACATTCGATTCTTATTGCGGTGATAACTAAAATTGTTTATATCATATTTAAATTAGTAAATTCATTTGTATTATATTGTATAAGTTCTCGAATAAATTTTTAAAAAGTCGTAGATTGACAAAAGTAGTTAACACATGCATGGTACTATTGTAGACAGCAATAAAGTTAATCTTATTGTTCGACCACGAGCTTTATAACCATCTAAACAGAATTAGCGTAGTAAAAGAGATTGGCTATAAATTGTTCGACAAATTACAGCACGGACTAATACCCTTGCTTTCAGTTAAAACAGCAGACGCAGAAAATGTAATATTTGATGATAATATTTTGTTTTTTGCAGTCGAAAATCAAACAAAAAATATATCAAAAACAGCATACAAAGTGAACTTTTAACAGAAAAATTAAAATCTCATATTAAATGAAATGTGGAACTATAAGAATCAGGCGATAATATATTAATGGCAATGGCATTGGAGCGTTTCATCTTTTGAGGATACTTTTATTTCTTGTGTCAGCAGAATGTTTCCAATTACTATATGTAAGATTTAGTTGCAAAAAGAAAATCTTTATCATTTCGTCTGTCACAGGGTCAGTAGTTTGATAAGGTTATTAAGCTTGAATGTTTTACGATTCACAGTAAAACATTTATTGGCAATGTAGGAGTAAATTGGATCAGTGCAGTCCACGTACTGCGATCAATCTTTGTTTTAGTTTTAGTGACCTATACTTTGAAATGGTTGAATGTAAAAAAAAAAATTTGTTTTAGTTTTAGTGACCTATACTTTGAAATGGTTGAATGTAAAAAAAATCTTTGTTTTAGTATTAGTGACATATACTTTGAAATGGTTGAAGGTAAAAAAAAATCTTTCCTATTTCGTATATATATCCCATTCAAAATATCGATAAATACTTAACTTGATTTGGAGAAATCAGATATATTTAATAAACCAATCAGAAACGTTGTAATAAATCACTCTGCTTGACAATAAGCCAAATTTAAAGCCATGTTATTGTATGCCTTCATTAAGCAATAATTTAAAAATTGTTATTCATAATTGGGAATTATCCATTATTTAAATGAAATCAGTCTCTTATTGTATTGTTAATCAGGAAGAGAAAAAGATAAGTTGATCATCTTCGCTGACAACATCCGGTTTAAGGATACTGAACCCGTTACCTTGTCAATTCGTTTTATATGTTGCGCATAAGATAACTAAATTCAAGTAATCCCAAAGAACGTGAGGAAATAAACAAATCAAAGACATATTTGAAAACATTTGGATACAGGGTATTAAAAACGTAAACTTTCTGTTGTTTTTTTTATTATTATTATTATTACTTTTGATTGTTATTGATAAATTAATGTTCGAGCTGAAAAATATATATTCAGAACACGACAATTTGTTTATTTATGACTCTGAATAAAGTCTGTTATGCATCTAAAATTTAAACCAAACTTAAACATCATTGATGATGTTTGAATACGTGAAATAATTATATATCGCGCGTGTCAATGTGCACTGTATATAGCTTTTAAATTCAAATAACAAATTCCCAAAAGGGCATGTGATAAGTCTCTGACAAAACAATTTAGGATTGTAAATTGATACAGATGCTTATGATTTATACGACGAACGTTACCCTTTATGGACATGTTATGTTTTATGTACATATTTTTTTTGCATTTTGCATTCCCATTGCTGAAAAAGAATCCTAAACCATATCGCTAGATCTTTTTAGATTGCCATTAATGTATACAGTTTCTTTACTACTATCTATATGGCACCTTAGATAGAAATTTTGCTAATAACTTAAATATGTAAAATCAAGGTATGAATTACCTAGTAAAACGAGAAAAACAAACACTAATATAATACAGTAATACATGTAGCTTTTTTAATTTAGACAACGCATGCACTTGTGAACTCAAAATATGTATTAATATCTCATAACTATATTAAAGTTTATAAAATTTTCTTTCCTTACAGAAACTTTAATAATATCTGAAAGAGTGTAACTAAATGCCACTGATTTCTTACTTCTTATTTCTTCACTGACTTGCGTACAAATATGACTTATAAGTTTGGCTATATATGATAAGTTTTAAGAATACATATGCTTGAATAGGTTGTGAACGGATCAAAAGTAATTGTTTAATGTCATCAATCATTGTTTTTTTTTTAAACTTTTACGTATTGTCATTGGTATTAATAAAATTGATTTAAATTCTGTGGTTAAGTGCAATGAAAAGTAGCTTTATAATAGTGAATATAGTTTGCACGTTATATACAAGTATTATATGTCTGTATACTTCTTAGCATTCAGGGTGTGCGACAGGGGTAGCTTACATGAAAGAACATCTTGTTAAATACTAACCAGAACACTCTGCAACAGCCCCAGTTCTTGTACTGTATGATGGACATAAAAGTCATATCTCATTAACTCTTATTAACTGGGCAAAAGAAAATCATATAATCCTATTTGTTTTACCACCACACTGTAGTCATTTGCTACAGCCTTTAGATATCAGTTGCGTTTGACCCTTTGAAGTTTCATGGAACTCTACATGTCACAACTACATGAGGGAATCTGGTGGAAGAGTAATAAGTAGGTATGATGTTTGTAGACTTGCATGCAAAGTTTACTCAAGCACACTGACACCAGTAAATATCCAGGCAGCTTTCAAGAAGAGTGGTATATACCCTTTTAATCAAGATGTAGTAAATGATTCTGGTATTGCGCCATCTTTGAGTTTCCCAGCCAGAACAATTGAAAAAAGTATGTCTTCTCCACCAGAAAAAGCCTCTAGTAAAGAAAATTCGGGTTCCTCTGTAAAATTCCTTGAGTGCAGGGGTGGTGAAATGTTGAAAAATGTTCAAACAGCTAAAATTAGAAACATATTAAGTAAAGTTGATGGTGGTAAAGCTATCACAAATGAAGATGTTGCTGAAAAAATAAAAGATCACATTGAAAAGCAGACAACCTCAAAAAAAATGAAAATTCATCCCACCTCTAAAAGTAAAGGTACCTGAAACACAAAATAAAGGTCAGTCAAATTTAACATTTCAAAAGGCAAACAACGTAACTAAAGTAAAATCAAAACAACCTTGACTTGAACTTTCTGAAGATGTCTCTGATGAAGATTCTGAAACAGAAGACGAAAACTGCAGTGTATGTGGAAAATATTTCCCAGACAAACAGATTTGTGATGAAATAAGAATTGTTCAGTGGGTGTCAATGTGACAGATGTGACCAATGGGTTCACCTAAAATTCTGCTCCCCAGTGAAAGTTTTGCGCAGAGGTGACAGTAACCTGTAGTGAGTCATAAATTAACAAAAAAAACAAACGAAAAAACAATTTGTAAATATGTTAACAGTTTAAACAGTTTTAAATGTTCCAGTTAAATGCTTTCATGTCAGTTTGTAGTTAAAGTAACATTAACATTATTATGACACTTTTAAGACATAATACTTAATGATATATGTGATGATTTACTGCAACCTATCAGAATCGCCGAATTTAGGTTTTGTTTTCAGATCGAGGTAAGATTTATTGTACATCAGCCATATTTGTTTACAACCGCTGAATGATTACATTGTTTGAAAACAACTTAAAGTAACTTTTAAATTGTTGTAGTAAACTTATATCAAGTATAATTATAGATTACTGTAGTTTATTGAAAATGCCATTGACATCTGTTCTTGTATCGCCGAATTTAGGTTACACCGGGACACCAGATTTTATTTTGTCTGAAATTGCGTTTTTCTACACAGAGTTGGTCGGATTATAGGACGGAGAATAATAAAAGGTGCAATCGTCGGCAATAAATCAATACTAGATTTGTATTATAGAAGAGTATGACATTATCATACAAATGGAAATCCAGTCAGCCACAGTACATAATCCATTTAGTCCTTGTGGGGAATGTAATAACATCGGAACATTTTTAATAGCCTTTGTAGATGTTACAAAACAGTGATAAATCATGAAAACCCTATAGAATTTACTGTTACATTATAAAAACTATTGATATTTGATAAATTAAACATGACATTTGTCTCCTTAAACAATGCCAAAGGACCGATTAACTAATGTACGTATCGTAATCTAATTATGCTAATGCATCTGAAATTTAAGAATGACTAAAAAGGCCTTGTAAGTAGACATTGATCTATTATAAAGTCACGTTATATTTATTGTATCAGAAATATCAAACAGTTGTATGAATTTGTATAATTGTAAAGCTATCATATCTACAGATGTTATCTTTAACATATTTAGTGGGTTTTTTATTATTTGTTTGGGTCGTCAGACCAAACAAATAATGGTAGCGAAATTTCAGAGTCTAATGTTGTTAATTGCAAATGCCGAAAGTAGTCCACTTTTTTGAAGCGGTGTGTACACTAACGCCGAAAAATTCAGGGGAGATCACTGCGTAAAGATGGTCAAAGACAGGCACATTAGTTTTCAAGCAAAATAATTCCCGAATGGTCGAAGATTTCTAATATTGTTTTATTGTATTTTCTGATCGAAAATAAGTAAATACAAAGCGGACATTCAATCTCTGACGCAGAAGTTTACGACAAACCTACCAACAAGTAGTTCTCAGAACAGCTTAAAACTAGCGATTTAAAAGAAAGAAATATTTTTATTTTGTTACAAGTATCCAACAAATTACAACGCATTCAAAGTTTGAAAATAGCGTTGGCTTATAGAATTGTCAATAAATGCACAATCACAAATTACGCGGATGAATATGATTTTATCAATGAAAATACTATTTTTAGCGATGTCGATTACCGAATACTACACAAACCGAGTAGTGGAATATATAGATTCTACATGTCGGACTGTTTGGGCGAGAAGATTTTCGCTAAATTATTTACTTCAATTTTAAACAACAGGTTTATCCTGAACAAAATACCTCGAAATTAATAAGGATTACAAACCCGAAATGCAATGGAAGTTCTAAATTTAGAATGACTTGATGTTATTCAGACATTGTTTGTATAACTTCTCCGTGGTGCAGGGGTAACGCGCTCGCTTAGTGAGTGAGAGGTCTGGAGTTCAAATCCCAGTCGAGGAAACTTTTTTTTTAATTCTTTTTTAAGTGTCTTTGTTAAGGAAGTAGCCATGATATGCAAGGATAAAGTGTAGCTGTCGTAAAAAATGAACATAAATGATATTTTGATGCAACCATAGTTATGCAGAATTCCGTATGTATCAAACTTTGGTGCCTTGCAAAATGAATTATAATACATAAAAATAAATTTATACAGGAAAATACAGACAGATATACAGTATGATTTAGATTGCAAAGATCACAAAATACCACAGAACTTGCAGCCCTTTGATTCTTTATAAATATACATGCTTATAGTAAGCTCCAGGATTATTTACATCTGTGTTAAACAACAGTTAAAGTCGTTACAAGCCCTAATTTAGAATAATATGGTTTTCTTCAGGCCGTTCACATATAAATTCACCGTGGCTGAAGGGTTTTCGGGCTCGCTTAGGAAGCGAGAGGTCTGGAGTTCAAATCCCAGTAAAGGCAACTCATTTTTTTTCAAATTGTTTAAGTCAAATAAACATTGGATTGAATATCAGTGTTGCAATTAGTCCTATAGCCAATTTACTACAAATAAAACGCTGGAAAGCATTGGTGGCACTATACATATAATCTCACAACCTGTACCTTTATTACATTCTGAGACCCAAACAAATTCAGCGCCTTCTGTGCTTTGATTTTATAAGTAAGATAAAAACTCATAAAACAATAACGAAAACAGTGGCAACGAGTATAATAAAACGGAACAATTAAGTTGAATTTAAGATTTCTTCGAATCTTCAAATACAATTGATTCAATTTCAATTAGACATATCATCCTTGAATTACTTTTTATTGAACAGCACTCACATAACTGTTGAACGAGCACCTTTTTCCAAAATAGTCTGAAAGTGCTGGTTTTCTTATGATACAATTTGCGTCTACCAGTTGCTGACAGAATTTACTGGAGATAACCTAAATATTAACCTTTGCTAGCGCCTCGGATCATATTTTTCTCATTTGAGCTATATTCTCCCGTATGACCCGCCAGCAACTTGTATAAATATATATATGGACCGATCTAAATTTAGAATCATATGAGCGCATTAAAATTAAATTTTTGATACATAAAAAAATGGTGAACATAAAATGAAAATGTCCAAAATGGATTGTCTGGTCTGTTTTATCATACAAAGAACATTTTTCTCTTTTAAAATATTTTATAAGAATATTCAAATGATAATTTCTTATCGAATAAGAATATAAATCCTACAGGGTTATTTGAGAAAAAAAATCTCTTTAGAGTATAACAAGGTCATGTGGGTAAATACTAAGTACACTTGAAAAGGAAAACACTTTCTTAGAACATTTCGAACAAAATATAGTTTTACGTAAGCTAATGTGTATCAATAAAAGAAAATATGTGATTAACATATCTTAGGTTTTTCCACATAGAATATTACACAATTGTCCATCTGTTTCCACTAGTTGGATTTTTTTCGGCAGCTGCTTTTATGAAAAGGTTGATTGCAAAAGTAATAAAGTTCATGGGATACAATACATCATTAATAAAATGAATGCTTTTCTGACCTTAATGCAGTAGACAAGAATACAGACACTTGAACAGATTAAAACAGCTGTAATATTTTAACGATATAGAAGAACATGTTTGTTTTACATGCGTTGTCTACATCTCTCGCAATCTTTTTGTTGTTCTCTCCTTGGAACATTCTATTTCATCTGTTTGTTGTACTTAGACAGTTTGAATAGGTTTTAGATTAAACTATGACATAAGTTTAAATTTAAGTAAATAATGAGTGTCTTGGGTGATGTTATAACTTTACCGCTGATCAGTATATTCATATATAAACTTAATTGCCTTCAAAACCGTTTTTCTACATGTTCTACAAAGAGTAACAACAAGTATTTTATCTTAACATCTATATCAGTTACTAGTATATTCCTGTACACCTATAACTTGTCTAATATACATTCGGATCAACGTGGGATACTGAATGATCGTTGACGTCTTATTCATATAACCATTCTGTATGAAATATAAGTGTTTTAACAGATTTTATTCGCCTATTTTACATATTAATTATATATTATTTATATAATAAACTGAAAATTCTATTACTTTACTACACTGAGCGATTGTATAACTTTCTTAATATAAGATATATATTCACAAAACAAAAGAATATCCTATTTGTTTAATATTTTTTCCTCGACAACAAAGCAATAGTACTTCATATATATATGGGATATCTTTTTGAACAATTTACAAGCAAATGAACACATTCATACTAATATTCAGTATGATTTTTTTTTTGAACACGTATTTGATGGATTTTAAAACGAGGAGATACTTTGTCATTTCGTGACTTCTCCAATTCTAATATGACACATTTGTCCGTAGGTGTTTTCAAACATATTATGAATAATGATGTATCAATAGAAATATTATTACAAATTTTAGTAAATAGGAGTAACATTTCATCGAAATAGAAATTAAATGTATTTTTATTGTTCAGAGTTATTAAAATACATGATTTGTTGTTTAAGAAGGCGAACCGTTATTGTTTTTTTTGTTTTTTTGTTTGTTTTTTTTTTCATCATTTTAAGTAACGAGATTTAATCTCATATATTTATCATACACATGTTATATAAGCAGTATTGTCATTCGGCTACATTTAATATAAAAACAAACTAAAATGCTGTGTTTGGTTACAAGGTATCGTGTTTTTATTTTTATTAATCTCTAATTTTTTGTAAGGTTCGTTCACAATATCCGTTTGATAACCAAATCTTGTCATTACAAGTGTCTGTTATTTCCAATCACACTGTCTTGCCAAAAAAAAAACCATATAAATGTACTTTAATCATCTTTATAACATTCATCCATCATTTTAAAGTATCTTAACATTACTTAAATGTTTGAAATGTGTACGTGTTGCATATTTAAAAACTAACACACTAAAATGCAAGTTATATATTTTTCTTGGCTTGCTTGCTTCTATATTATATATATATATATTCATAAAATATCATATATCCAAACTGACAAAAATCAATAGAACGTACAATAATTTCTGAAACAATCAAACATTACAATACAATGCAATGCAATGGTTATGAAAGAAAAAGGTTCTGTCGGAGAGCTTCCTAATGCATATAAAAAGTTATTTCTTGATACTGTTCCCTTGTTCAATTCAAGTAGCCACAAATGCAGCTTTTTACAATTTTACAAGTAGAGGTTTGCTTTTCCAGCAACAAAGTCATGGCAGCAATATCCGTACATTAACTTATTATGATGCCTTGAATATAGTAAACGGAAGTGAAAAAATCTGAGGCACAATGTTCGCTGTAGTATCATGCAAACATACTCGTTTTCTACTGTTTTCTTGCATTTTTACTTAATACAATAGGGTATTGATCCGTCGCGCTGTCATTCGACGTACACATTTACAGTCAATTCCTGTTTTACTACATCAACGAAGCTTTTATGGTAATAAAACTTCGTGATCGTATAATTAAACGTATTATAGTTTGGTGTTTAACATCGCATTGCAAATAAAGTTCCTTAAGGTCAAACGGAATAGAGTCTCAATGCATGTGGACATCTTAAAGCACATTATGCCTCATAAATTAACATTTTTGCCATTCTTTACAAAATAAAGCATGTGTTTAATAATGCTTGTATAATGAATTTAGAGGATAATAACTGAAGAGAGAAGCACTGGGCGTGCATCAATGTGTCGTAAAGGTAGTAAAATGTAAAGAAAGGAGTAATTTGACATAATACTTACAAACTATCATGATACCAATTGCCAAAGATCAAAAGAAGCAAAATAATTATCTATATGGCCAATGATTATCCTTTTGCCGAAGATAGGAAGTATTTGAGACATAAACATAATTGCCGATGTAGGATTGAATGTTATTGAATCGTCATAACATGGATAGTATATATTATAAAAATAATTAGAATTGTACAGGAATTGCCGTTATATGGATAGATAATGATATAATAAATTTCTAAGATAAATTATTATGACTTTTATCACTAAATTCGTAATACACTGAACGTTCAATGAACCGTTTCTTGGAATATATACAATCATACAGTATGTTTAAATAGTCAAAAGGGCACTGATATCATTATTATAGATTTTTGATGTGATTCATATTTACATAAGAGAATAGATATTTCATACGCAATACTGTTGAAGGGTCAACAAATAAAACAAATTACCAGTTCGCATTTTGGTATTAGAAAAATAAAGCACAAAAGAATCAATCCTATTAATTGGGGTTTTTTGTAGGGGGGGAGGTTACTGAATTTCCCGTAATTATATTTAGAATAAACATATTAGTGATAACTTTCAAAGTGTTATCGTAATAAAAGAAGTTTTAAATTCGTAAAAAAAAAAAAAAAAAAATCTAAACTTTTGGAAAGGTTTGATATCGGTAAAACAAAGTCAGACATATTCTCATAATAATTTTTATTTCATAGAGTTAAAAACATGTTTTGTTCTGTACAGCACTTAGGTGGCTCATGTTCCTACACTGACTGTATTATTTTTCTACCTAAATAATAATAGCATTATTTATTCATTTATCTATTTATTTATTTTATTTTTTTATTTTTTTTTTTGGGGGGGGGGTGTTCTTTCTTTTGTTTGTTTTTGTTTTTTAAAGAGATACTATAATGGAGCGTAATATTGTACAATGCTTTAATATAGAGGCCAAGGGAGATAAATCATACACGGTAAAATAAAAGTCCATATCAAAGGTCACTTATTGGTTTAAGGTGATAAGTAACTAAGGGTGTAACTACAAACTATCTGTACTTATATTATTCATTTAAGATATACTTTGTTAAACTTTGAGAGACTGTCAAAACTATTTCTCTACTAGCAGTATCAAGCTGAATCTTAATTTTATAAATAGAATCTTAAACCTTCTCCAGCATTCCGTCAAACTTTTTATTTAAACCGTAAAAATAACTTAATGCAAAATCAAGATTTATTTTCCATGTCGCGGATTTCATTCCATTTTTAAAGTAGATATATAGAAGAAAAATTTATCATTGAGGCCCATAAATATAGAGTTCGTGTCTGTCAGTTTGACATACATGTATGTGCGTGTATGGTACTATTGCAGGAAAGGTGTGTACATGTGTAATGTATACCTGTTTATGTAAAAGAATACAGAAGCAAATAAGTAGGTTCTGAAACGAAAGAAAACAGTTAAGGAAATGTGTATTTGTATCTGTATTTTGTGAAGTTTATTTTTATCATTATAATTCATCCTGTTATTCTATTAATTCCCTCAAGTTGTTTATCAAGATAATAAGGAATTTTTTAAGAATTAAAATGCTTTACTTTCTTGTGAAAAGTAATGTTTTTTGAAAAATGTAAAAAAGGTTTAAATAATTATAAAAATGGGGTTTTCATAGAAGTTCTGCTTTTCGACTTGTTAAAATTTCCCCATTTTATGGGTTTAAATATACAGAAAAAAGGTCATTTTACTTCTGGTAAAACGCTCGTCCCTAAAAAAATCAAAAAGGAAGGCCCCTAAAGTTTCCCCCAAACAAAATGGCGGGATCTTGACAAAAGACCATGACTTAAACATATTAAAATTTTTTCAAAGAACCCAACTGATTACTTTTATAAAATTACATAAGGAAAAACACTTACCTTGAACTACAACGCATTTAGTTTATTTTTCCCCCTTTATTTAATGTAAAGTTCTCAATTTGTCCAAAGATGTGTCCAAAGTATCCAACGTTGCCAAAAGAGAATCAGTTTGAACGTAAGATGAGAGATCTTTAATTAATCAATTAGATTTTAATTAATTAATTAATTAATTAACGATTCTCGCGTGACATTTTAACAGCCATTTCAATTGTTTATAGTAAGGCAGATAAGTTTTGTTTACAACATGTACTAATTTTTCATATATTTAAAAGCGACGGTATTATATCGATTAAAATGTGGTAGTCTAGTAAACCTACAATAAAATCAAAAATTTAAATGTATTTAATTTATGTTAATGATACTATTTTCTACTAAAAATACTTACAGCAAAGACTTGACTTATTTAAGAAAACTTAAATGTTAAACTTTGGACATAAAAATGCAAGTTTATGGCAGATAACTGAATAATTACAATTTAAATAGTATGATGTTCTTAAAAAGCTATACCTTCTTAATGTTACTAAGTTAAAATATAGTAAAATTATTAAACGTGATATAACCAACTTATTGCAACGACAATACGTTTCTCGTTTACCAAAATTTTTAATATTATTAGGTTCAGTACTTTAAGAGATATACGTTTAGTTCGGATCCAAAACAAGTACATATAATTACTATTATTAACCAACATCTTACAGCAGATTCAATATACACAGTACAGTTGGAAAACGAGATAACAGTTAAAAACGACGACAGCTGTTTAACTTTGTACATTTAATACGACGGTTCGGTGAAAATAACCTGTCAGTACTTTTTCAGTTTGTTTTAAATATTATTCCTTAAAAATTGTGTAAAAATACAGTACTTAAAATCTGTCTCTTCAGTACTTAAATCTTGATCTTTAAAACCTGCAAAAGTAAGCTTTCTTGTGCATTTGCGAACCCTGGTGTGTTTTCAAGATAAGTAGACGTGAGACCTTAATTTGTTTCCCGGCAAAGTCATATCATTTTAAAATAGACTTCGTGCAATTACCTTTCCTGTGTATAGACATAAAAGTCATTTCAGAACACCCAACATCCTAGGGTTAAATTCGTAACCTTTTCTGTCGTTGAGTTCCCATTAGGTCCGGTACGTTACGATACCGAAATCGACTTGATTTCGGTAACTTTACCGAAATCAACTTTTCATTACCGAAATCAACTCATAAAATTACATTTAAACAAATTATTTGAATAATTTTTGAATAATTAAGAAATATGGGTTAATTGAACTTACATGCAAAAAATCACTAAAAAATAATAGATATTGATGATGTTAGAGACGAAAATATATTTTTTATGATTTCTTCCCCTAGCTAATGCAAACCGAAATCAACTCTTCATTACCGAAATCAAATAATAAAATTACAATTAAACAAATTATTTGAATAATTTTTGCATTATTAAGTAATATGGGTTGAATTGAACTTACATGAACTTACCTTAGGTCTGCAGAGCATTTGGTAACTTTTTACCTGCATGGAGGTATTGCTACAATATAGGTGGTGACTCTACAAAAAATATAACAGCATCTAGAATGTCAAAAGAAAATATGTACGAAAAGGTCTAAGCATATCGTTTGTCAAAAGGGACTATTTTATGACAAATATGACAGGACTATATTTCATTGACAAATAATTGATATATCTATACTCTTACTCTACTATTACATTAAAATCCATTAATCAGCGTTAACAGTGTGCAAGAGAGTAGTTCCTATTTCACCGACAAATGAATCAAATGTCATTCAAATACAATACGAAATAATAAAAAATAATACAAAAAAATGACAGAAAAATAATTAACATTCTCATATGAGCAATTTAAGCATAAAAAGGTCGCCCCTAATGTCGATTCATTTGAGACTATGCCACTCATTTATATTTAATCCGAGGCAGTTACTATTTTATACCAAAATAAAAGAAATTCAGAAATAATATAAACTTTGACAAGTACACAAAAGCAATACAGTTTTTCTCCTTTAAAAAATTTGACCGAGAGTGTCATGTTGCTATATTTATATTTTTGCTTTCATTAAAGACAGTAAAGTTATACAATTACTAGTCTAATATACTATAATATGACAGGTCGTTATTATATATTTAATTTGATATTTTGACCTACAATACTTATCTACGTGACTATTTTGTCATTAAAGATATTTAAACCTGAATATTTTTGATCTGCTACGTGTATTGTCCAACAACATTGACCTGGCACTCTTGCATTTGACCCTGTAGTCGGTATATTCCGTAAACGTTACGATCTACTTGTAAAGCGATATGAATGTAAATATCCAATTGTTAAAATGATGTTAAATAAAATGCCCTCTTAGCGCAGTTGGTAAAGAGTTTTCACTTGTAGAATGTACACGTAAACTGGTAGGTTCGAATCCTATTTCAGCGATTTATTTTTTATTTTAATTTTGAAATTGCCATTCTCTTTAAACTATTGGAAATCTTTTTATTGTGTGTACTATCTATGTAGAATTTTTTATAAATGTCTTTATAGCATGTATGCGCTTAAGCATATACGATTGCATGTCACAAAAAGAACCGTTGAAAGATACTGTAATGAAATAAAAGACATTATTGTGCATAAAAACACCACTTAAAAAGGTATTCTAAAACCAGGTGTAGTAAAACGATTTCAAATTAATTCTTGCAATTAAATTTCAAAAAAATCATAACGTGGTGTTGGTTAGGTATCGAACCAGAGACCTTCAGATCTGTAGTCCGAAATCTTTACCAATACACCACACCTCACTGACGAGTGAAGTTAGCAAAAATATCGATATATTCGATAGGTAATGGTCCATGTTTATTCATATGACCTTTACGAAAATTAATGAAGTGCCAGGTCAATATTGTTGGACAATATAATTATGTACAATGTTTTAAACGATACTATATTATTGTTATCATAAAACTCGACTGGCCCCGGCACCATTCCTAATAACGCGCATGCGCCACGCTGGCTCTAATTTAAAAAAATGACCACTTTGTCAACAAAAAGTAGTAAACAGATTATTATAAAACATTGTGTATTGTTTTAACAAATAGCTGGTACCAAAAGTGATTAACCTTTGCCACTATTATCGGACCAGGTCAGTCTGCACTTCCGTGCACACTATCCGTCTGAACAGTGTCCCATTCGCTGTGTGTGTTACCCGTGTCCATTTCTATTTGGGCAAAAATATTAAATGGTGTCTCGATTTCTTCATCATGGCGCATTTTCTGGGGTCCACTCATTGAAGTCATTCAGTACCCGTTGAATTTGTTGAATAAGCAATGGTGTTATGTTGCAGTAATTAGACTTTCGCTGATATCACCTTAGGCTGATTAAGTGTTCACTGATGTCAACTTGTGTTAATTACGCTTTCACGGGTGTCAACTTGTTTTCGTTTTGAATTTATAAAAATATCAAACTATGGTTATAATCATTTAAAAGTGTCATATGATATCCAATTATACAAATCATCGAAAAAATAATATCATATTTTTTTTCATCGTGTTTCGGATTATATGTATAGGCCATAAATTAGTGGGAAAAAAATAACTCAGACAATTAGCGCCGTCATGCACCGTGTATACATTATAGCTAAACCGTATTTTACTTCTTTATCTGAAAATTTATCAAATAAATATGGAGCTCCTCTATGTGGTGACAATATATGATTCCTATAATTAAATATGATTTATTTAATGTTTTCATCATTTAATTACCACAATATGTTGCATAGAATTTACAGGGAGAAAGTTGTGTAGCCTATTTTCAACTATTTGCCCTCTTAACTATTTTAATGGTTTTAGTGTATGAGCCGCGTCATGACAAAACCAACATAGTGCGTTTGCGACCAGCATGGATCCAGACCAGCCTGCGCATCCTCGCAGTCTGATCAGGATCCATGCTGTTCGCTATCAGTTTCTCTACTTGTAATAGGGTTGATAAGCGAACAGCGTGGATCCTGATCAGACTGCGCGGATGCACAGGCTGGTCTGGATCCATGCTGGTCGCAAACGCACTATGTTGGTTTTGTCGTGACAAGACTCAAATACTTCGTTCTTAATACCCAGGCATACTGTAAGCTCTAGATTGTAGGATGTCGCCTCAATGGTACGCCAAAAGGTTTACCTGATCATATGATGACAATGTAGGTAATTTTAGCAATATAGGTAATTTTAGCAACATATACTAGGTAATTTTAACAGTATATGTAATTTTAGCAATATAGGAAATTTTAGCAACATATCATACCATCAATATAGTGTTAAGAAGCCAAAATAATACCGCACTGATAGCATTCAAAATTCAACAACCAAAATTACTCTACAATGTCCTTCAAAGCTATATGCCTCCAGATGAGCAAGGATATTTAAAAAAAATCTTGAGAAAATTGTACTGAGATGTTAAGAAAAAAACATGCTATTTATGAATACATTTCTATTATGTGACTCACGCAGTGTTATTTTGCACATTTTTGTCCCCATTTTGGTAATTTACGTGGACTGTAAGTGCCATTTGCAACGTGTTAATTTCCTTTTTATCACTTCACAATATTTAACTTTTAAATACGTTTTCAAAATTTTTACAAAATGCATGAATTTGGAGGCAAGCTGCTTAAATAGCCAAAGAAGCAGTTCCACAAGATACCCTATAATAATATAAAGCATATATCCTACAGTCTCTCTGTAATAGAAAAGATTATACTGTGTGGAGGTCTTAGTACGCCTTCAACGTCACTGATCAAAGAGCCGCAACGGAGGTCTTAGTACGCCTTCAACGTCACTGATCGTAGAGCCGTAACGGAGGTCTTCGTACGCCTCCAACGTCACTGATCGTAGAGCCGCAACGGAGGTCTTCGTACGCCTTCAACGTCACTGATCGTAGAGCCGCAACAGAGGTCTTAGTTCGCCTTCAAACGTCACTGATCTTAGAGCCGTAACGGAGGTCTTAGTACGCCTTCAACGTCACTGATCGTAGAGCCGCAACGGAGGTCTTCGTACGCCTTCAACGTCACTGATCTAGAGCCGCAACAGAGGTCTTAGTTCGCCTTCAACGTCACTGATCTTAGAGCCGCAACGGAGGTCTTAGTACGCCTTCAACGTCACTGATCGTAGAGCCGCAACCGAGGTCTTCGTACGCCTTCAACGTCACTGATCGAAGAGCCGCGACGGAGGCCTTCTTATGCCGTCTTTCGTCGTAGATCTTCTCTAGGATCCAGTTCTTCGAATCTTGAACGCAGTAGACAATATAGAGGAAAGGCACTTCTTCCGGGAGCAGCAGCTCTTTGTAGGGCCACACCCTTCGCCGTTGGTTAGGTCATACCAACTAAGTGATCTAACTAGGTCACCCATCTGGTGTGACCTATGCCCTCCTCGACGTGCATGCCGCGAAGGGAAGAATATACTGACATTGACAACGCACATATATCAATAAACAAACCTGCAATAAACAAGTAAGTGCTGCTCTTGGCAATTTGCTTTGATAAGGCCATTACTATGCAATAAAGAAGAATATACAGCTCTAAGCAACGCGTGTCTTTCCGGCACTCAGGGAATACTTTGCTCTTGCAATGTACTTATGTCAGGCAACATACCTGCAACAAATATATGAATACTCTTCTTGGCAACTTGCGTTAATCAGACAATTATTCTGAAATAAACAAAAATAAACAACTCTTGGCAATGACCGTATATCAGGCAATCACTCTGTAAAAAACAAAATAATTAACTTGCAATGCAAATATCAGGCACCAACTTCCCTTAAAAAGAATATACTATCTTGGCATTCTTTTAAAAAGCAACCTACCTGCAATTAAAAAGAATGAATCCAATTAGCAAGCTTAAAAGTCAACCCTCCCTTTAATTTAAAAATAAAATTATCAACTCTTAATCAGGTAATCGACAGCAACAAAAATAAACTAAACAATTACACAGAAACAAAGTTCATGATGATATATGTATATAAGTCAAAAACATCTAAACAGTCTGCTGAATATTAAAAAAAAACCTTTAAACACAAAATTTTAAATGTAAAATATAATAAAGTAGTCTGTTTATATACAATAGTTTGAATTCCAAAGTCTATTAAACTGCTTATTTTTTAATTTTTTTTTTTTAAAAATCCTAAAAAAAAAACAATAAAAATTTTTTATAATATTTTAGTCTGTTATTTATTAACAGAAAATATTTTAGATGTAGCCTAATTATCATTTAATAGAGTTATACACGGTCCGCTCCATTAAATATGATTTAATTCTGATTTAACTGCAAGAAATTTATTTTTATGTCATTTTTAAATGTATTTTATTCAAATTAATAATTTTTATTGTCGATAAGTCATTATGATATGATGGATGGAACTGCAATATGTGTAAAATTCTCTTTATATGTGGTATGTGAATTGTTAAATATGTCATGAATGTGCAGAAAACTTCAAATTTTATGAGATTTTTTGATAATTGATATTACGTTTTATGAGGCGAGTACTAACTTGACATACGTGTGCACCTGGCTGTAGATGTAATGAAAAACCTGACTAGGATCCTAAAGTTCGACACCGAAGCTTCACTTAATCATTAATGTTAAATCCCACCAACCACCATTTCACAAACCTAAGCAATCATGCTTAGATGCTCAATTGTCGGATCTCATGGTTGCATTTAGAACTTAAAAGCATGTAAGCACTGCATTTTCTCAAATTATATCACAGTTAAACCTGTTATTATTCGACTGAAATATCGCGTCACTATGGTTCCTCCTTGTCCGAATGGTTCAATGACCTTGAACAATATTTGCCCCTTACATTGTGGGTTCGAATTCCGCTAGGGGCCTCCGATTTTTTCATGCCAGAAAGCTATCCAGCTAGCTTAAGAAAGGTGGTTGGTTCTGTTGGTAAACTCGCTCGTACCTGAAAAAAAATGCACGGAGAAGCGTCTTACGTTGTTCTCCACACATAATGCTTTATTGGTTTATCTTTGTCGGCGTGGCTTAAAAATTTCCCTAAAATAATGGCTTAAAAGTGTCCATAAAATACATGGCTTAAGGGGTGCAATCTTTTGCGTCTTGACCTTGATAATGATACTCAGCGTTATGTGTGCAACCTTTACTATCGACATTATGATACTTGTTTTGCATTTTGTGTATTCTAGAATTAAAAAAATATCCCTAAATTCACCAAGGTTGACTCTAAACAAAAAATTAAAAAAAATATTTTCAAAGTGGGTTTTTTAAATTCTTTTAATATAAATTTTTACAATAAAAATTTTAAATAATTCACCCAAAAAATTGGGTTTATTAAATTTAAACTGAAAATTAGTTTTAATTTTAAAAATCCAATTTTAAAAGTATTTTTATACTTTGAAAAAATATCGTAATTCCAACATTTACAAAAAATTTTTAATATTTTTAAAGGGAAATCGGGTTCTGCGGTTTTCCCAATTCGGGTTTCCCCCACAATAACTTGAAAAAAACAACGATTTTCAAAAACCCCCAGAAACTATATGCTTTTAAATAGAAATATTTCTGCGTTTGAAAAATGTAAAATTTCTATATTTATTTTTGGATAAATTAAAAATTTTAAAGGGGAAGCTACACCATTGGGAAATCAGTCCGGGTTCGGAAAAAACAAAACGAAAAAAAAAATCTTTTTGATGCAAGAAAAATTTTGATTTTAATGTTCAAACTGTTTATCTTTTATGTATAAAATTTCAGCCTAACAAAACATTAATTCAGGTATATAATATTAAACCGATTTTGGAGTGAAAGACATGTTTCAGAGATCTATTTTTTCTGAATGGATGGGTAAGCGACCGTAGTATTCTCTTTTATAAACGCTGTTGTTGTTGTTGCTGCTGCTGTTGATGTTGTTTTTGCTGTTGTTGTTGTTGCTGTTGATGTTGCTGCTGCTGTTGCTGCTGTTGCTGCTGATGTTGGTTTTTGCTGCTGCTGATGTTGTTGTTGTTGTTGTTGCTGCTGCTGCTGCTGCTTTTGTTGCTGCTGTTGTTGTTGCTGCTGATGTTGTTGTTGTTGCTGCTGCTGCTGCTGTTGCTGCTGCTGTTGTTGTTGTTGCTGCTGATGTTGCTGTTGTTGTTGCTACTGCTGCTGCAGCTGCTGCTGTTGTTGCTGCTGCTGTTTTTGTTGTTGTTGTTGCTGCTGCTGTTTTTGTTGTTGTTGTTGTTGCTGCTCCTGCTGATGATTATGATGATGATGATGTTGATGTTGATGTTGTGTTGTTGCTGCTGCTGTTGTTGTTGTTGTTTCTGCTGTTGTTGTTGTTGTTATTGTCAATGTCTGTCGTTGTTACTGTTGCTGCTGCTGTCGTCGTCGTCGTTGTTGCTGTTGTTATTGCTGTTGTTGTTGCTCCCGCTGCTGCTGTTGTTGTTGTTGCTGCTGCTGCTGCATCTGCTGCTTTCTTCACTTTGTTATTGTCTTACTTATATCTATATGGCCCAGAAATGAAAAAGTTATCAATTTAATATCTTCGTTAAAGTCTTGAGATCCTCTTTCACTAGTAAAGATGAGTCATATAATTGTATTTTGCTTCTGTTGCTTTTTGCAAATTGGTATAGATATAGTGTTTTAGCTCCTTGAATGGGAGTCAAAATACTACTTTACTTTTATTTTGCTATAGTTTGTATTTACATTAAATCACACAACCCATAGATCTAATCCGTTTACAATTATTTTATAGCTTGTCTGAAATTCCAATGTGCCTATTTTGTTTGTTTGTTTGGTTGGTTGGTTGGTTGGTTGGTTGGTTGGTTGGTTGGTTTTTTATTATTTATTTATTTATTCGTAAAAAAGCATCGAACAAAGATCGCATCAACGAGATTCTAATGTTTTAATAACCGATAAATGACATTTATTGAAATCAGTCGGAGAACATATCAAACAAACAAAATACATATTAAATAAAAGGGAAAGAAAAACGAAAAGAAAACACATCAAAACAAGCAAAACGTCGTTCGTTCTTTTCATCTACTTTATTTAGCACAATTTAGGACAAAGTGACGATATAATATTCATTTCTATTGAAATGCATGCACAAACTGTTTATAAGTTTTCATCTTTTTATTACAACTTCAAGTCAGAGGCGTAAATTGAACTTGATAAGTCATAAAAGACAACGTTATGTAAAACTGTTTGTAACATATAAAAGAGAAGGAAAAACGTAAGTTAACTTTTTGCACCATCCGTCAGTAGATGTAAAAATTTGGTCCTTTAATGTCCTCCGATGTTTTCCCAATTCTTAAAATGACTCTACTGAGGTTTAAAAGCCTAAAAACATAACATTTGAATTTCTAACATAAATGAGCTGGGACACTTTAAACAGAAATATATGTAAGAATAGTAAAGATATATTTTGAAATAGATTGCATAATCGCATTTTTGTGCTTAACAGCTTTTCTTAGCCCGATTTGAATGAAATGCGTTTAAACGCTTTTCATTTTCGGTTTTTTACGATTTGGATTAATATTCTGGCAAAAACGAAGTGCGCGAATATTTGAACTTTGGCACAAAGATTAGTGGTCTAAACCTACATCAAATGGTACATTTATCTGGAAAAAAATATTTTCAGTCCCATCATGTCAAAAAAACCCTCAGTGGAGTGCCTTTAATAAATTTCAAAGGGAATGTAAAAAAAGAATTTTAAAATTTAAAATGGGTCTTTAAGATCATATCTAGTTTTACAATGAAAATAATGATAAAGTTAATAGCGCGACGAGGCATTATTTGATAATTCACATATTTCATGAAATATATGTACCACAACATGGCTATCAGCAGTAACGTACTGGGGCTTAAATCACCTTGTTTTTTTAAAGCGGTATATATTTCGATACTTATAAAAATATAACACTTTCATAACCTTTCTGTTTTGTAAAGGTGTCGGTCTTCATAATAAGATCCGGATGAATACAGCCGTAAAAAATGTCGCGAAATATCAGGATTTAATGCAGCGAAAAAAAGAGGATTTTCGTGTTTTTCAAAATAACGGAGTGCTTGATATTTTTGAAAATGAAGACTGGAAATTTATTCAAAATACTGTTTTTAATAATCGCTATATTTTCTGTCACAGTTTTCAGCGAAGACACAAAAGACTATGAAAAACTGTTTATTGAACATCGTTTGGAGTTATTAGAGAACGGAATTGCCTCGTATGTCGGGGAATCTATCCCAAAGATGAGATCACTGGAAGACCAAGTTGAATACTTGCAAAAAGAGAATACAATACTACACGATATAATTGAAAATCAAAACAAAAAGATAAAAACACTACAATGGGCTACGGAAGATATGAAAGTAAATCAGCTAACACGTGAAGAACGGGATCTTGTCACAGAATTAAAATGGACAATTTTTGATCTCAAGGAGGCGAACCGGGAGCTTCAGGAGGACGCCTGCATGCGTAAAACGGAATGCAACGAATGGGAAGAATGGAGCAGATGCTCAGTGGATTGTGGGAAGGGAACGAGAATACGGTCACGTGGCTGTTCAAACACTGGTAGATTTAGCTCCATGTGCAAGCCACTAGATATAGAAGAACAATCTTGTCACGGAAGCAATTGCCGGTTCCAGAGTACACTTTCACAGTTTGATTGCCCGGACGGTTATTATTCTTTTCAAGGACTCTGTTTACGGTTTTCAGGGCGTCAAGATGGTCGTCTGCATTCTACAATTCTATGTGAGGAAGAAAGTTCGCATCTTGTGTTTATTGACAGTGCTGAAAAACACGAGGCTGTCGTGGAGTTCATTAATATAGTGGCACCAGAATATATGGTAGATATGCATGAAGACTTTAGTAAACGTGAGTACTGGGATTTTCATGATATCGATCAGAAGACGCATGTTGCTGTTGATGGAATAAGAAAACATCAAAAAACATATTTCATCAATTGGAAGGAACAGAACATGACATATTTTAATTGGGCGGTTGGACAACCAAGAAACGATAAAAGTGATGGTGACTATTGCGTGACAATCAACGTTCTTACTGGAGAGTGGTATATGAAATGTTGTACTGTGACTTTTTTCTACATTTGTGAATCTGAGGAAAGGAGGGAACGATAGACGTGGCAAAGCATATCTACAGCAAAATTGATGAGCTTATTGCCTTAAATTTAAAACTTTTCCATTTGAAAGTGGTTTGTTCCCTGTTTTCTTCCGTTTCAAAGTACAAATATTTGTGTCGATATTAAGAAGAAATGCATATAGTATACATTCTTAATTATGTGAATATCTGATTGATTCGTTTTGATGGTGCTTTTTTTTTTAATTATTATTTGTGCTTATGCCATCAATAATTAATTATAACTCAACAAAGAGCGCTTAACCTTTATAGCAGCATGCCTAAAGATTCGTGCTAATTTTCATGAAAATTTTGGAAATGTATTCAAAAGTAAAGTGAACAAAGACAGTAATTTAAACATTGCAAACGGCACTTACAGTCCACTAAAATAACCAAAGAAGAGGTAAAAATATAATAAAAACCTTTATTATATACTTTTAAATGAAATATTGAGAAATATTGATGAAATAAAATGCGTATTTTCATTTTCCGTGTTTTCACTGTAAAAATCTATTTTTCACTGCAGTGAAACATATTTTCCGTATTTTCACTGGTGTCCTGCCGGACTACTTTCTTTTAAATTCTGCCAGTACTCAAAATTTAAGTGAAAGTCTTTTAAAATTCAATGTCCAGAAAGAGAAAAATGTATATAATAAACAGAAAATTCAAGTTTTTTCTATACATACATGATTTATTTTCATCTTGTGGCATGAAAATTACCATATTTCACTCGTGGCTACCGCCACTCATGAAATATTTATTTTCATACCACTCGATGAAAATAAATCATGTATTTATAGAAAAAACTTGAATATCCTCTATTTACTGCGTTAGACACGCAGTATAATATGGTAATAAATACTGCAAAATCACTCCTTAGTTTGTTAGTCAAGCAGTATAAATATGATAATAGATACTGCAAAATCAGTTTTTAATCGCACATAGCATGAAAATTATTACTTGAATTTTAAATCTCTTCACTTTTCTTAAAATCCTAGTCCGTTTTTGTCAAGTTTGATTTTCTTGAAAATTTTTGGCTCATCTGGAGGCACGTAGTTTTCACCTTCCTGAACTGAAAGTGATAGATTTTGCCACCAATATAGAGCCAGGCAATCCTGCGCATCCAGGCAGTCTGACCCAGTTTTATACTGTTTATAGCTACAATGTATATTTTTGTATTTTGTAAATGAAACCCCTCACACGTTGGATGGACTATTCCAAATTAAAGGGACTCCACGGATGTTTTTGACGCAGCGGGACTTGCGATAATTTCCAAAAAAAATAAAGTTCCATTTGATGTAGTTCTAGACTTAGAACTTGTGTCCAAAATTTCAAATTCTTCGCTCGCTCCATTTTTTTTCTAGAATAATTATTCTTATTGTGAAAATTGACCCAAAATTAAAAAGCGCTGCAATATTCTTCACTCAAATCGGGCGAAATATAGCAGAAAAAATCGATATTCAATTTATTTCTGAGTATTTTTCCTTAATTGTCCAGTGTATATATTTTTTGTTTTAAATACACCAGTTCTTTGTAAGAAATTCAAAATTTATTTTTTAAGCTTCAAGACCTCAGTGGAGTTCCATTAAATGTTAAATGAATTCGGTAGGGTGAAATGTAAGACATTTCGACAAGTTGAAATTGTATTGTACGTGTAACCTATTTCATTATAATTTTAGGTCAATTTTTTTCTCTAATAGACTTAAGTAGCAGTTATATAAAAGTTTGAAAATGTTCTTTAAATATTTACCTGTATGTTTGTATACTCCGTGGTTAGATATATCTTTAAACATACATAGTTAATCTCAAAAGGTCTATTGGTCATTATTATAAATCACTAAGGATAACAAGTTTAATTTATTACGCTATGTAATAGCTGATGTCAACATTTTTTTTTGCATTGTCATCGTCAGAAACACCGGAAATATCAACACATAAATTCTAAATATAAATTGGTTTAAATTTACTTTAGTTCGTGTGTGTAGAAAGCTATTAGCTTATAAACACACTTTCGAATCCATTCCTGGAACCAACCAGTACTGAGCAATGAGTGTAAAGTTTCATGCTTAATATTAAGTTATTTTAATGAAAGCAAAATTGAAAATTGGATTGAAACTTTTAAATGGACGGTAGCGAGTCTTAAATTAAAACAAATAAATCATAGCAGTGGATGTTTCAAAATATGAAATTTAACGATTTCATTGTTTAATTTTGTACTCTTCCTAAGCCGGTGCTAGGGAGCGTGGACGGTTTTGTGTGTTTGTTTGTTTCATTTTACGTCTTTTTCCACAACAGTATTGCAGTCATATAGACGGGTAGTTAACATCGTTCCTGGAGAGTTACACCAGTTCTAGACTACCTTCCTCTGCGCTAAACTACCTAAGCATCTCCCGGGGATCGAACCCACGCCAGAGAGATAACTGGATTAGAAGTCATCGACTCTAACTCCTCGACCACAGAGGCGGTACGTGGACGGTATATTGCACTGACCACAATCGTCTATAAACAAACTCAATCAGATAAAGTCTTCAACATCTTCAATTTTAAATGTTTTTAGGCATTTTTTTTAAGTTTCCATGTTTTAGACAAAACTTTACTGCGCTAGACGTGTATTTTATTATTATTATTTATTATTATTATTAATATTATTATTATTATTATTATTATTATTATTATTATTATTATTATACTAATTATTATTATTATTATTATTATTATTATTATTATTATTATTATTATTATTATTATTATTATTATATTATTATTATACTTAAATGTTCTTGAACCCGATAGCAGGATTCTGTAACATTATGACTTTACAGAAAACATGTACTATGTACGTGAGAAATGTTATTGTATGCATGTATATACAACTGCGTTAAAAACATTAAATAAGCAATAGATACACAAGTGTTTAATATCAATATTATAGTGTTTTCTTGTATTCCTTGTTTTGAAAACAAATATTATTATAACTGATTATTCTTTTACATAAAATTTCTGTTCATTGTAAAATCCGAGTTCAGAAATGTTTGTGTTTTCGCTAATCTAGAATGAGAAATCCTTCTACTATATATGAAATTAATTTTGATTCAGGCTCAAATCAGGTCAGTCAGCCTAAAACATGAAATTTGTAAGTCCTATATACATAAATTAACTGGTGCAGTTTACAAAAAAGATAATAAAGAAATACACTATACAATCAAAATGAAATAAAAAAAAATGATATTGAGAACCATTTAATAATTAACCTGGTATGAGTTAAAGGCGTTTAAACGCTTTTCATGTTTTATGTTCTTTTTTTTTTTTTTTTTTTTTTTTTTCTTTTTGCACAATAAAAAAATTATTCTGGACAAACGGGGTGAACAAATGGTCTGAAATTTTCTTTTACTATTTTGATTTTTTTGGTGCAGACCAACATCAATTGGTATTAAATAAGTCCTGAACTTATTTTCAGTCTTGTTTTGTAAAAAGAAACCTCAATGAAGTTCCTTTAAAGCCCATTGTCATTTGTAGAAACTCTTGATGTTAATGGGAGACAATTTGTATTGACAATATGCATTCAAAATTGAGTAACATTTTATAAAAATTTGATTTTTTTTTTTTTTTTTTTATTTTTTTTTTTTTATCAACGGATCAATGTCACTATAGTGATGGAGCAGTCACCTCAAGACGCTTGCTGATGTCATCATGATCACAAAGAAGCAAATTATCAATTTTCAATGCAATATTTCATTTGCAATGATCAGCATATATGTACAATGTTTTTGGCAAGACTGACAAACTATGTGCATAATCACTTTTTTGTCGATTTTTTTTACATATTTCATTCATTGTCGTATGTAAACATTCGTGTGAAAAGATGAATATGATGTCTCAAAGTGAATTTCGGCGGGTGAAAAGCGAGATTTTAGCATTTAATCATTCAAATGTCCGGTATATACGGAATACGATATTTTGTGTGGTGCTCCAACACTTTCTTAGTCAACACCCTAGACGGAGTTTAGACCTGACATAAAGTTCGGTGCTGGATCCCCGGAGTAAAGCAGTACTTCAGAAACAAGTAGAGATTTTGATGCTAAAGCATCAAGTCGCCGGATAGAAATATGATTGTATTATTATAAATAAAAGAAAATATCAGTTTATTGGTTCGAGTATAAAAAAACAGGAACAATAAGTTGAGTAATGTTTACATAAACACGTAATCATTTACTTGCCACAATTATATCTTTCTTGCTGAGAGTTTTATGCAATAAATTTATGTTATGTTATAATAAAACATCAATTTTGTCAAGAAACTGTTATCATTATTAAATAAGCAAGTATTGTTTGGCAATATTTACCCGAGACTCAATAATTTTCGGGAGCTGTTCCGTTTGCTTACATATCTTATTATCATTATTGTTAACGATTTTATTGTAAGTATAATTACATGTATAATTATATCAATTAATACTGCTTGATGGCCTAGTGGTAACTAAGTATGACGAAGTTGTAACCTACATGTAGTAGGCGCAAGTTCGAATCTCGGACAAATCCTGTTTGTAGTTTTCATAAATTGATTTTTATTATATCTTTTAACTTTATGAAACATAAGTTGATAAATCGTGTGCTTCACTTTTTTATTACATAATTTTGATAAACGGTCAAGTTTTGCAAAATAAAAAAAAAACATAAAAAATCACTTTATCGAACCTACAGTCTTCAATTTGAAACTAACTTAAAATCTAACACCTTGTCATCGAGGCTTGTAAAGCAAGTGATATGATTATACTTCTACTTGTAATTCTACTTTATACATATACCGTTATACGTATGGTTTTCTTCAGCATCCGATAATTACCGAAAAATTATTACCGATCATCAAATATTTGCAAAGTGACTATGAAAATATATATGCTTAGGCCTAATTATTGCATAAAACAATGCAATTCTACTGTAAAAGTGGTGTCTGCATAAAAAAAATTATTCTTATGCACTATCGAAAAAATATATTATTTAGCTGAAATCAATATTCCTGTCGTTACATACGATAAAGTTAACGTTTAATTGCCTTTCAGTGCAATAAACTATCAACACAAAGATGGTTTATTAGTTTTCTCTTTGTATCTAATACAATTCCGGCCCCTACTGTCATACCGAGATTTTTCATACAAAATTACTTTGATTTGCACTTTATCAGCTGCCAACCATTCACGAATTACCTGTATGATGTCTACTATTAATAGATTTTATAACAATAACATACAACGTGTAGTCACGTGATTCTGGGAGAAACTGTTACTATTAATAGATTTTATAACAATAACATACAACGTGTAGTCACGTGATTCTGGGAGAAACTGTTTATAATAAATAAGATAAAAAAAATAGAATAGGTCTCATAAGATACAAACAACCAGATAATTTAAAAGTGTCATTTCAAATATCATGCATGATTTATTTATCATAAAATAGCAACGCTTGACACTTAAAAAAAGGTAAAAGCATCCCTAAATTAAATGACTGGTCCATAGGGATACGTCATTTATTCATTTTATAAAAATTGTAATGTTGCTTTTTACGATGTCAATATTTGAATATTTCATTTCATTGAGCAACATTATTGTATGTTTGAATTTTTGAGATTACTGAAAACAATTGTAGTCTTTAATTGTTCAGTAATTGTTATGCTTTTATTTACAGAAATTAATGCCTTCTCCTACCATAGGTATAATATTAAACTGTTACAAATATAGTCGCCGGTTTCTACCGGCGACTAATAATCTCTTTTATTACCATTAATCTTGAGAGTCAGATGCTAATAATTAGATAAACCGATTTAACATAACCTTTCAAGAGGCTTAAACAGGTGCAGACATTTAATCCAATTTATCGTTTTATCTTTTCAAATAGTCATATTGATATTTGGGGAAAATGGCTGTTTTTGATAATTGTAGGCCTATATACCTATAACATGTGTATGCGTGTTTTTGAAACGGTAAAAGCTGGCTCGAAGAAAAACGATTTACGATAGCACGTGCATGAGATTGTCTGGAAGTAATAGGAGATCCAGAAGTCACAAATCTTGGGCGAATCGTCACTATTTAAAGTAAGGGTGGAAGCGAATCTTCACTTAAGTGGTGGGCGAATTGTAACATAACCTGGCGGTGTACTGGCGAAGTATCAAAATAATTGGAAGCGAATCGTCATTGAAGTGAGTGCGGCCCCAGTGTGGCTGTGTGGTTGCCTTTAAGGGTTGAGGCATCAGAATAGCAGTCACCGTTGATCGCCGCGTGGTCGAAAGAGGCGAGTTAATGGGTTCGAATTACTGGATACTATGCCTTTCTTAGCTCCAGCGAGGTGTTCACAAAGATTTAAAGATCAAGATCTAGATCAGGATCATACTTAAAAACATGATAAAACTGGACCTGAAAAAGCATGTTTCTGAAATTTTAGAATAAGTTTATTGTTATTTTTGCAGGATACGGGCAATTAACAGTTGATCCAAATATTGAAGTTGATCCTAAAATTGATCCTTATCTCGATCATTAAAATATTTTTGTATTTGTTTTGTTATTTGTTGATTTTATCCAAAAATAGTGTGAGTTTTTTCGCAAATCAGCAATTTGTTACGCCTTGCATATTTACCACTTAATTCTAGCAATACATGTACATGATTAATTTTAGTAACATAAAACAATGAAAATAAAATCAGGATCACTTGATCCTGATCCTGATCCTTTCTTAGTGAACACAGGCCTGGTGTTGCTAACAGAGGTTAGTCAAAATCGTCTTCATACTTCTGCGCCATAAGACTTAAACTGTGTTGGTGTGCTTTAAATTCAAAACAAAATAAAGTGGGGGCGAATCGTTATGTTTTTTAGTTTTAAATGACGTCCGCGGTTCAAACAATTAATGTATGATTATAATTATTTCTTGATTGAATAGTATTCATTTTACACACTCACGTCATTTGGTTATGATTTGAGAACTAAGTTGTATGACCTATTGCAAATATTGGTTTTGGGATTTTTTTTTTGTATGTGCCAAATCAATGACTAGGTCAAATTAAATTGCTGTTTACTGAATTTAGGTTCGGTATTTACTGAGAACTTTTGTATCACATAAAGATCGACAAGCCTTTTACACACCTTAGAAACACTTTATGTGAGTCGCAAGAGGATCAAGCTTATATAGGGACTTTACTATTTATCACAAAGCTAAACGAAATTGCACGCACATTCCTACGAAAGACCGGTGGAGACATTTCAACTTCATGAATTCCCAATTTCAACTTCATGAATTCCCAATTTCATTTTCATGAATTCTGAATCTTAGCTTAGTAATTCACGTTTTCAACATACGGAATTCAGGAATTCGCGATTATAGCTTCAGGAATTCAAGATTTCAACTTCACGAATTCACAATTTCAACTTCATGCATTTGAAACATTTAATTCAAGAAGTTGAAATTTTGAATTCGAGATTATGGATGTTGAAATCGTGAATTCGTGAAGTTGAAATTACTGTTTGTTGAAATCGTGAATTTATGATGTTGAAATTACTGTATGTTGAAATCGTTAATTTATGAAGTTGAAAATACTGTCGTCAATTCGTTAAGTTAGGATTACTGTATGCAGAAATCGTTAATTCATGTAGTTGAAATTACTGTATGTTGAAATCGTGAATTCGTGAAGTTACAATTGTGAATTAGTGAAGATGAACCCAAGTATTCAAGATGTTGAAACATCACCAACGGTCTTTCATACATTTCAGAGACTATCTATACTATACTGTATACACAATTTAAACATTTTTAATATTTCGTTTAAATACGTAATCTTTTTACTCGAATCCTGGAATAGTGTCATTTTCAAAAGAATATTTCTGGGGTAATATATCCATTTGTCATAATGGCATTACTATATAATCTAAAATACAATATCTTGATAACAAATTAGCTGTGTGTGTCCCTAAAAGCATTCATAAAATTTGAAACTGATAAAATGTAAGATCTGACCGGTAAATGACACAACTTGAATATATTCTATTTTCTCGTTTGATGATTGAACTTTTATATCGTTTGTTCTCTTTGCATTTGTCGGTATACTTTATTCTTTAAATAACCATTCATGTTATTTTTTAATACAATATTTAATAGAAATTTTTAATACAGTATGGCACGATGAACAATTTTTTACTAATTGAACGGTAGAAAATCGTGAATTCGTAACACATTTTGAATGGCATTTGTACGAATCAAAAATAAATATGTCTAGCAAGTGGTTGTTATTAGTCATTTTCGGTGACCACTAGTTATTTTATAATACAGTTAAACCTCTGCAGAACAACACCTTTTGTGTGTCAAAGATTTTGGCAGGAGCTAAAAGAGAGGTCGATTTCGTTGGGAAATCTTTTTTTTTTGGGGGGGGGGGGGGATTATACGGTTGTTGTTGCATAAATAAATATTGAAAACATATCTCTTCCCGTGCTAACCTTTTTTGGGGGTATTTTCTTGTATTTGAACTTTGTACCACTGTTTACATTATTTCATGTATGGCTATAATGGTGTTTTAACATTTATGCAAGTAAAATGTGATTGTTGATGTTGTTGGTGGTGGTGTTGTTGTTGTTGTTGTTCAATTGTTCAAATTTTACTGGTTTAAGAAAAGGTAGTTCGTTTCTTTATGTAATGCAACTAAGATAATAATAGTATTCAGAAAAAAAATAATAAAATTTAAAAAAAGGACTCGTTTAATTTTTCAACGGCCTGCTCTTTTTCAATATAACCGTTTAAAACAATTCAATTTTTTCTTGCATGAACTATTATCTGTATAGTTTATTTAACTAACAAACTTACCCCTACATTAATAGCACTTTGATAGCTTTACTAGTGCCTCCTCTTAACTTACTGTACCCAATTTCCGGTGTTGTATTTACATACTTTTATTTTTTATTGACAACTTCTACAGTTCAATAGTCCGATATCTATGTATTCGATTCCATTCTGAGTCCACTAACCAATGGACTACATTCTCTGTTGAATCCGACATTAATTTCATACAGTTTGATTGTTTTTGTAATTGACTTACTTTTAAATTTCACAACTTGCATAAGCTACTTCTGGCGATTTTTTTTCACCTAATTTGTAGGATAAAAAGTCTCTTATGGAACGGAACGTGTAGTCAGAATTTCAGTGCCCAGACTTTGATATATTTATGATTGACCATTAGACAATGCGACAATACATTCAAATTGCATATGTTCTTTTCGCGGATTTAATATGTATTCAGTGTGTCGAAAAGATATATTTTTCGAAACAATTAATTGATGATGTTGCAAAAGATATTTTCATTGAATTTACGGACGTAAGTATTCGGACATGTATTGAGAATTGTAAAAGAAGTCGCTCGTGCCAGTATGTTGAATATCGTCCTCGTTACCATCTATGCAGCTTATTACGTGATGCGGCTAACAACACGGTACATGGTAATGTTCTATCCGCACGTGGCTACGTATCCAGCAAAAAATTAGACTGGGACACGGTGAGTATAATTTTCATCTGGTGAGAGATGTGGTTTTTTTTTTTTTGCTTTTTTTTTTCAACCGACTTAACTCATCTTTGGGGGTCATGTCTCACAGGGCGTCCAAATTTTTAAAACCGCCTTTCCAGGAATTAAAAATTGAAAAAAATAATTATTATAACAATTTCTCTAAAAATATCCGACTAGTTATTAGTGGTGAGAGCCAAATTACCATTAAACTCGATGCCCGATGATCAATCGTCATGAAGAAATGTGCCATTGCCGAGGATTAAACCAGCGACCCCTAAATTAATAATCCGATGACCTAATCTGGCGGAATATTTTGTACATTAATCAATTCACAGCAATTCGGACAGATTTAAATTGTAAACGCTTTAATTGATGTTGGTAGATGCATATCATGGTTCACTTAAGTGTTTCCATAATTTGACCACCCATATTTTATCTTAATCCTAGATAAACTGTATGTCCGAATTTATACCAGTTTAATCTATACATGAATGAACTGCCAAAAAAAGAAATTTTATACTTTTGAACCTACATAAAAGGTGCACTATAGAATACATACCAATGAAGACCTTTTAACAAAGTGAGGCCACGTCGTTTGTTTACCTAGAACTTTTGTAATGTCGATAAAAGAAATAATGACACTGAAGTCTTTAATTACTTATCGCGAGACCCAAATCAAAGGGCCAATTACATAAATCTCTTAACAAGGAATGTAACAGGAGGTGGAATTCTACTGAAAACTGAAATCTTTTACGCGTTTTTCTTTTCTTTTTTTAATTGTTGTTGTCGTTTTCAAGCAAACTTGAATCCATGTATGTGGTTTGTTCAATGTAATTAATAGCATGTTTGTTAGAAAATATCATAGTTTTCTATTCTGACTATTATTTATCAGGCGTGGGCCTGGTGAATTTTCGTACTATTTGTTCTATAGTTAATCAGTCACGTTTGAGGCTTAATTCTGGATTCCACTGTTCTTGATGAATTATAATTATACTGTCTTCAACTTTAAACATCAACACTATCTTAGTCAAATGAGGCCCAAAATACAAAAGGTTAGCCATCTATTTTTTTTTTCAGAAATTTTCATTCTGTTATAACACAGTTTAAATTCACCACTTTAAAAACTCTTGACAAACAAATGAGCTCCTGGAGAATACACAAAAAACAACTATTGTACTCATCATATAACACACAAAAACTACACACATGCAATAAATATACTTTAAATATGACCAATATATAACTAGAGATGACTTAAATTGGGCCACTTCAAAATTCTAAAGAACTACTTTCTAGACTACAACGGGTTGGGTCTAATTCCGTACCGGGTTGAGACTTAAAATGAATCAAAAATTGAAGTTTAACCAAAATCTATACTCATTCCTTGTTAATTTAGTGTTATACAAGTACAATCATATAGGTCTGACATGTCTCTAACAAATTACATTAATGCAGTACAATTTCTTAAATATAAAAAATTATGCGAAAAATCAGCCTCGGCCAATAGAATTTTACGCAAAAATTCTGTCATATTTTCTTTAGAGATTAATAATATCTGTCATATGTTGCGGTCCGGACCGGATTATCCGTATAGCAAACAGGCGTTTTCGTAAGATTTACCCAAGCCGGAAATTTCATCAGGCATAGGGGTGCCAGATGAGTCGCGTGCCAAACAACAACGTCATTTTAATGAACAGCGTGAAATGACTTTAATTTCCATGGACATAGGTAAACCATTTTAAATATGAAATAATATGGCTGTATATGCAAGAAAAAATATCTGACATATGTTTGCGGGGCGGATCGGAATATCCGTTACTGCCCAATGGGCGGGTCCCCTCGGGACGGATATTCCGGTCCGAACCGCAGCAAATGACATATATAATTATCATTATTTTTACCTATCATGATAAAAATGAAACGTCTGTAAAACTTTCTTACTTCTTTTCATCACCAATTTTCCAGACGGTGTATACAGGTTGCCAGAATTGTGGAAATAACCAGTTTTGTATTGGTGATGGGTTCTCGTGCGAAACCAAAGGTAAGAATTTAAAATTGAATAATAATTTTGAAAAAGTAAGTTGATCTATCAACATCAGATGAATGTCAAAGATGGTGCTTTACCCATTTTTACCTACGGAATTTGTATTACGATGATACATGTATTTTAATTTTGGAACAGTACATTCAAAGTTTCAAGGATTTCAATACATGGAGTCCATTTCTACATCCCATTTTCTCTTCGAAAAGGCGGGGGACAATTAAATTAAACACAGTTTTTGGGGTTTTTTTTTCAGGAAGCTCTCTAATACTTTTAAAGTTATTCTTGATAAGAAAAATAAGCTTTAAACTGTAAGTGTGACCTTGACTTTGAAGTGTTGCGAATGACACATCATCTTATATTGTAAACATTCGTGCCGAGTCATTTCAAAATCTCTTGATCTATGAAAAAGTTACGGACCGGACACAAAATATACCCTTTAACAGACCATGCTAAGCTTTGACACCATAAGTGTGACCTTGACCTTGAAGGTACATGTATGGGTCCAGGTGTTGAGCATTACACATCATCACAAAAACTGATGATAAATCATTTTAAGAAGTCGTTGATGTGAATACCACTAAATGAGCAAATTACCAATCTGTTTCCATCTAAATTCCGATTAGACCAAAGGTTATCCGAATGCAATATAACTTTTTTCAGTTTGTGATACCCCGCCGGATATTCAGTCAAGTACCACTACTGGGAATATGTTCAATGTCGGTGACCGGGTTTCTTATTCATGTGACAGTTCTTCTGATAGGTTCATTTCGGAATGTTCCCCCGTTGGCTCCTGGAATACCACAGGCATAAATTGCAATAACCAGACGCCACAGACTCCGACAGGAATAATAGGTATTTACATCAACCTACGGTGTCAAAAAAGTTTCATCTGAATGTTATACTAAATGGTATAGTTTTTTCTCATCTAAATGGTATACTAAATGATATAGTTTTTCTTTTTCATCTAAATGGTACACTGAATGATTTAGTTTTTTCATCCAAGGGACGTTAAATAATAAAATAATTAACCTGAAAGCTTTACTGAATGGTTGGGTTTTTTTTGTCAATCTGAATAGTATTTTGATTGATATATTTTTTTTCCATTTGTATGGTATGCTGAATGATATAACTTTTCATCTACATAGTATACTTAATGAATGAGTTTTTCATCTGAATGGTATACTGAATGATACTGTTTTAATTTTTTTATCTGAATGGTACATTAGATAATAATTGAGCCGTGTCACGACAAAACCAACAAAATGGCTTTGCGACCAGCATGGATCCAGACCAGCCTGCGCATCTGCGCAGTCTGATCAGGATCCATGCTGTTCGCTTACAAACTCTATAACAAGCAGAGAAATGATAGAGAACAGCATGGATCCTGATCAGACTGCGCGGATGCGCAGGCTGGTCTGCATCCATGATGGTCGCAAAGCCACTATGATGGTTTTGTCGTGACACGGCTCATATAGTATTTTTTGTTTGTTTTTTTTTTTTTCATCTGAATGGTAAAGCTTTTATGATAATGGTATACTGTAAATTTGAATCTGAATGTATAAATTTCATCTGAATCTAATAGCTTCCATCCGAATGTTCCAGTTTATCATCTGAATGGTGCAGTAGTTTTATCTATAAATGTTAGCATTTTCATCTGAATCTTAGAGCATTCATCTGAATCGTACATGTATGGTTTTAATCTGAATGGCAATGTTTTCTTCTGAATGGTATAGTATTTTCATCTGAATGGTAAAACTTTCAGTATACTTTTAATTTCAAAGATAAAACATTACAATTTTATCTTATTAGTCTTTAATTTTCATCTATATGTTATTTATCTCTCATTTTAATGGTTATGATTTCATCTGAATGGAATAATATACATCATATTCGTTAATATTATTTCTTATAAATGGAATACTTTCCATTTAAAATGATATAGGTCTCATCATAATGGTATAAATGGAAACTTTTATTGAATGGTATACATCTCATGTATACAGTATATATTAAATCTGGATGGAATAATCTGGATGAATAACTTTTCATCGGGATTGTTTATCTCATCTAAATAGTGTACATTTAATCGGAATGAAGCAATTTTTATCGGAATGGATATTTTGTCTGTTTGTTTGTTTGTTTCATTTTACGTCTTTTCCCAACAGTATTTCAGTCATATAGGCGAGTAATATCCTAACCATCGTTCCTGGAGAGTTACACCAGTAGTAGACTACCTTCCTACGTGCTAAACTACCAAAGCACCTCCCGGGGATCGAACCCACACCAGAGAGGTAACTGGATTAGAAGTCATTGACTCTAACCCCTCGGCCAAGGAGGCGGTTGGATTTTATGTATTCATTACTTTCCTTTGAATTTGTGGCTACTTCAAATGACTTTTAGTTGTTCCATTTTTCTAGTTGATGGATCAATTAATTATAGTGCTTCCCATTTTTTTAGAGGAAACAATTAGAGTAAGGGTAGGAGATTTTTTAGGTTAACGCGCAAAAATTGTCTCACCAGAAAGGGGGAACAATGGACCGAGAAAAGCGTCATTATATGATTAACTGTTGTTCATTTCTTCGTATAGGCTCCGGATGGTTTGAATGCAGAAGAGATTCATATTTGTTTGTCAGAGATTTACTTACTTGGTACCAAGCAAAGGTAAATGCGTTTAATATACTTCAGTGGTCCGTACAAGATATTATTACAAACATATACTTAAAGGCGTTTTCGGGAGTTTCCGTATATACATAAAGGCAAAATTAAAACTGTTCAATAGAATTTCCTAAAACTTGGCATATTTTATCGTTGTAACAGACGTCCCTTTCGTATTAAACTATTAAAATATTTTTGTTAAGAGTGTTAACAAGGGCGTATCATGTTGGTGGCAGGATCCGGTACCCAAGCGTCTGTGGATTAGTATTTTTGTATGTTAGTCAAAATACTACCTTGTTTTCATTTTGTTACATTTACAACATAGTACTGCGTGTTCAGTGTTACTTCCTTCAGTGTTTAGATATGTAATATGTTATGAATCCACTATTAAAACATTACTAAACTCATGTTTGACATTTCTAAAGAAGTTATTAAATACGGATTTCTTAGGCATACTGTGTTTTTAAGAAGATAGGCCAGGTTACACGGTTTTCAATGTTGGATTGAAATGCTTATTTATGTGGCAAAACACTGTCTGATATCAAGCTTCAAAGTTCTGATATATTTCCATTTCAATGGGTCTTGTAGCTTAACTACTACACATTAAATATAACCGTTAAAATGATAGGGAGTCGTTTGTTGAGAATTAAACAGAAATAACCTTTTTTCATTCTACTGGAATCTCGTTATTTTGTCTCGTTTTAGGTAAACTGCGAACTTCTCGGGTCACAGCTAGCCAAAATTAAAAATGACGGTGACTTCACTTGTGTTAAAGAACTTTTCGCTACCCTGTATGGAGGTAATAAAAAATAGAGTCGTTCAATCAATAACACTTTGTTTCACATATTATTTGAATAGTTAAACATATCCGGAAGTAGGAAATGGACGTTATCTGAATAATGAAAATTGTTTGCTAGTGGTAACATAGTTATTTGACCCACAATAGTTATTCTACATTGAATTTCAAAAACGGCTTAACAATTCTTGTACATGTAGATTTTTGAAATATATAAACTTATGATAAAACTAATATGGCAAAATGAATTTGATCGACAAGCGTGAAAATTCTCATTTCTCTATGCTAAAATTTGATAATAATTGCTAAAGAGTGTCTTTGTAAATATAAAATCAACATGTTGTTACTTAACAAAAAGTAAATATGTTATATTAAAAATCTACACACATAGGTGACCACAATATGAATATATAAGGTCATTGAAAACAAACTGGCAGTTTAAACGAAACAATCAACTTTACTTGACCTGCAATAGGGCATGCAGCTTCTCATACATAGTTCATTCTTTCTTTTATTCTAATAAGACATTATTTTATTAAATAAAAATTTCATAGATTTCAATTCATTTCTGTGATCAAAAGATTTTAGCCAATGATAAGCATAACATATCTTTAACATGTGTTAACAATGTTCGTTACAGATGAAAGAGTGAAATTATGGATAGGGGCAAATGATATCGACAAAGAAGGAACATTCTCGTGGGCTGACGGTGAGCTTGTTGTCGATTATACCAATTGGAACAATAACCAGCCAGATAACGCCCTTGGTAACGAAAATTGTGTTGCGGTAGGGACTAGGTTTCATTCTTGGAATGACATGGATTGTGATTTGTACGAAGGAAGTATTTGTTACTTGGACTAACTATGGAATAGAATTACAGCATTTGTTCCATCTTGATTGGTGACATTGCAACTTAAGATATGCCAGTATCATGACTAAGATTCATGATTTGGTTAAATCGTTTTCTTTTTTTCCTTTTTCATTTTATGTTTTTGTGGTTTTAAAAAAAAATTGTGTTTATCATGTTCGAAAATTTTATTTGCTATGCTGAATGAGCCATCGACGTATTTCCGGTTTCAAATTATTATTTGAAATGGTTTTAATAAACTTACAAAGCATCGTCGTTTAAATTTACTGTGAAAAAAATATATTTCTTACTTATATAGTTGCTTGATTGAATGCTTAATCTGGTTTTCTTTTTCAAGCTGATACAAATAATAGTTATGAAATAATGAGAAAAACAGAAATATAAAAAGTGACAAAACGAATGAAAGCAAGTACCACAGGCAAAGTGTTCAACGGCAAACCAGAGCAAGCACGAATCAACGTTTTGTGATAGATACATGTGTATCGATATTTTCAAAAGTAGTCTCCCTTTTGCAAAGATCTTGTAAAATAGAGTAAAAGTTATTACCCTTTATCAACTGCATTAAATTTTGTACCCGATGATTGCTATAATACGGAATGCCGTTAGGGCCATCGCCTATGAATGTGTTGATCTGAAACGCGATAGTCGATAGTACGATGGTGAAAACGCGAAATCACGAAACTACGATGGTGAAAACGCGAAAGTACTGTTATGTATGCAACATATTACATGTATATAATTTATATCTGACCAGTTGGTATTTCCAATATTATCATTGTTCTATTTTTAGAACATAAACTACATGTATGTACTAGAAGGTTCTTAACTGTTGTAGAAAACTCATGCATTATATTTAGATAGAAACTTCTGGAATGATCTTTATTGTTGAAGTTGCTAGATTATGATTACTTGAGAACATAATAGACCTTTCTGGAAACTTCTTAGTTAATATATATAAGGAGACATTTTTCATTAATCTTATCTTTAAGTCATCAGTTACCTTTTTAGTCATCAGTGATCTTTTAAGTCATCAATATATTTGGAGTATTATTCAACTTGGAAATTAAGTGATTTATTGGAGCTTGGATTATTAATTATTCTTGTGGATTTTATTGTGGGAATTTATTCTAAAGTGTTCTTGGATTTAACTTGGATTTAACTGTGCTATTAAAAAGGATCATTCCAGGATTAGACTAGACATTTGTAATTTTTCATTTTCATTTGGACTTCAGGTATTTGTTAACATAATTTGTTATTTTATTTTTCTTTAATAATTTTTCTGTAATAAATTTGTTATTGTTACAAGTTTGTTGCTAGCTTTTCTTTCTCGTTACGCCTGGCTCGTAACAGAAATTGGGGGCTCGTCCGGGATTGAATATTTCTTTTTTTTGCTACATTATTGGA